>NC_069071.1:15354929-15655676 GCF_025698485.1 Gossypium arboreum
TGGTATATTTTGATATGTATATATATATATGGCCTTAACATATACGATGTGTGTTTGAAATGGTTGAATGATGGAAATCATATAGGCACATTGGTGATAGGCTTGAGATAGCATATTTGGTAAAATATGCATATATGTGTAAATGGTTGTTTTGGTAAGTTTAGATGCTTGAATTTATGTGATGATATGTTAGGTCTAAATCTTGATTTTGGTTTGAATTGAAAGTCTTGTTGTGACTTGTGAATGTGCAAATTGTTGTGTTTAGGATGATACCAAGTTTGGGTGAGAAATGTGGCTTAGAAATGGCCTATTTTTGTCCACATGGATAGAGACACGGGCCTATGTCTCAGCCGTGTGTGACATAAGTAACACGGCCGTGTGTCCCTTGTATTTTTAAAATTTGCATAAGTCAATATACTCAAAATTGTTCGCACGGCCTTACCCATGAGCATGTGGTTAGGCCGTATGCCCCTTGCATCTTTTAAATTACAAAACAGAATACTCAAATTATTCACACGGCCTAGCACACGGGTGTGTGGCTTGGCCGTGTGACCCTTGCACCTTATTAATGCAAGTCAGTATGCTCACACGGCCTAGCACAGAGGCGTATGGCTTGGCCGTGTGACCCAAGTCAGATAGCTCCCAAGTTTGGACACAGGATGAGACAAGGCTGTGTCCCTAATAAGAATGCCCACATGGCCTAAGACACGGGCATATCTCTTGATCTATTTCTAATGTGTATTTTGGGAGGGCCTCGAGGGCTCTTATAAGGGACTTTATGATTGACTTCTGATATGAATATTTTATGATGTGAAATGTTATAAGGAACTTTATGATTAACTTCTGATATGAATATTGGCTTTATGATTGAGCTCTTATAAAGGCTCAGTAACCCTGTTCCGAAGACGGATATAGGTTAGGGGTGTAACACCCCGATTTAGGGTCTAGTCAGAACAGTGGTTTCAAGACCACAAATTCAACATAAGAAAATTTATTTTTATTATATTTTTATGGTCTATAATTTAACGGGATGATTTTGTGAAAATTTCGTTCGAAATTTTTGACGTTTGGGAACTCAATTTGGTCAAAATGACTAAATTGTAAAAAGTGCAAAACTTGAGTTCTAGAAGCTAGAGGTGTCTAATTGATATGAAATTTTAAATTGGAGGTCCTTATATGGTAATTAGACCATTGGTTAATTTTTTGGACAAAAATGGACATGAAATAGGTGAAATAGAATATTTTTAAGTTAGGGGCATTTTGGACATTTAGTAATTAAAATGAATTAAAAATAAAATTAAAAGCCAATTTTTGTCCATCTTGAAGTTATGTCCGAAACTTGCATGGAGAAACCATGGCTAGGGTTTTCCAAGCTTCCAAATTCGATTGTAAGTATGTTCTTGCCCCGTTTTTAATGATTTTTATGTTTTTAAAATCCTCGTAACAAGATCTAGCTATTTCTACCATTTATTTGAGATAGGGTTGATGTTTAAAAATTTACTCATGTGCTACATGTGTGTATTTTGTTGTTTAAGGGAGGAATATGAATGTTTGTTGTGTGTTAAACGACTTTTGCTAAGTAGTTTTCGGTGAAAATGCTAAAAAGGACTAATTTGTAAAAGTTATAAAATTTTTCATAAAAGTGTGATTTAGTAGAAACTGTGGGCTGCTATAGTTACGAAAATGATTCAGCTAGGCTTAAAGTACAAGAAAAATGAACACATTTCATTTTATGAGCCTAGGGGCTAAATTGTAAATTTGTATAAGTTTAGGGTAAAAATTCAAATTTGTAAAAGTATGATTTTTGGGTCAATTTTAATAATGTGAGTAATAAATAAGCTATATTTGAAATGTTAGATCAAGAAAATCGAGATTCGAGCTTAAATCGGGAAAGTACGATAATGGACTAAAATGGAATAATTAGCTGTGCTCGAATTCGAGGTAAGTTCGTACGTCAATAATAATGCAATGTTATACTTGAATGTTAATGCTTGATATTACATGAATTGTAAGTACATGTGTAAATAATGTGACAATGTATTATATTTTGATGTGTTGACATCATGTGATAAATGTTTTATCAATATTATGTATGCTATGCCTAATGATAACTTTGTAAGTATGAATAATATTGGTCGTTAGCCACGACGTTACGAGCAAGTACGATGGAGATGCTATGTGTATATGAGAAAGAATTCCGTTTGAACCTTAGGAATAATTTAGGATACAAGTGACATATCACTAGGAATTAAGAAATCTAAGCTCGTTGAGTTGGTCCGAGTTTGTGATATGTATGCGGCATCCGAGCTCGTTGAGTTGGTCCGAGTTCATAATGGATGCGATACATGTGGCATCTGAGCTCGTTGAGTTGGTCTGAGTTCATAATGGATGCAATACATGTAATTGGGTTCCGGGCAATGGTCTTGTGTGTCCTACGGGTGGCTAGGTAATCCTTGAGTGGGTCAGATACCTGACAGCATGTGTGAGCTGCCTGCGTAGTTACACCTTGACGATAGCTGATATGAGCAATCCCGTGAGTAGTTCCTTTACGAGCGTTACATGTTATGAGATAGCTTTGGCTATGTATGTATATGAGTCATTTATGTGCAAGTTTTCCATGTATCCAATAGTATTCCGAGTGTTCAACGGGTAATGTAATGGATGATGTGACAAAAGTCCCACAGAGGACATGCTAAGGAAGTTATGATTATTTGCTTTATTACGAGTTGGTACAAGTATGTACACTAAACTCATGAGTAATGCCTTGATATATGATGTTTCATGATGAAGAGGAATGTGGGTGATAAATAAGTCAAAGGTTTTGAATGATGAATAAACTACGTTTATGTTTATGATTATGGTTAATATTTCATCATATGATAGTTATCATGATATTGCACTAAAACAGTTTTGGACAGCAGCAGTTGTGTGACTTTTAAAATCCACCAAATATTATGGAAATTGAATTAGAAACTGAATAAGATATGAGATTAAAGCTTATTGAGCCTAGTTTCACATAGAGGAAACGGTGTAAACAAAAGAATTTCATATTATTAAATATTTGAATTTTTGTGAAATAGGGTCAGAGTGATTTTGAGCTCCCCTATCTTAACTTTGGAAGACCACTAAAAATTGTACAAAAATAATTATGGGTTAGAATTTATATGACTAAATCCTTAATGAGTCTATTTTCATGAGAAATAGACAGAAACATTAACCGAATCTTATACTAAGAGATAAATAAATTTTAGTAAAGAAAGGTCGAAGTTGTCAAATAGTAGAGCATGGTAACTTTGAAGAATAAACTGTAATTATTAGCTAGACCAAAAATTCTAGAAATTTTATGGTAAGAAGATATATGAGTCTAATTTCAGGTAAATTTAGCGGATCTTAATTTAGAGTTCTGTAGCTCAAGTTATAAATAATTTAGTGATTTTGACTCGAGTAGACAGCTTGATTGGAATATGAGCAAATAGTGGAATTATGTGTAATTTCGATTGTGTTACCATGAGAACATGTTGTAAGAATTTGGAAAAAAGCACTTTAATAAATTGATTATTATTATTTTCATACGGGCTTACTAAGCTATAAAGCTTACCCCTCTCTTTTCCATTTCTTTTAGTGTTGTCAGGTTAGCTCGAGGTTGGAGATCGTCAGAGGCAGCATCATACTATCAAATTATCAAGCTGGGGTATTAATAAATCTTAAGTGTTTTCAAGTGAGTGGCATGTATAGAGACTTAGGACTTTATGATATGTGTTTCATGATTTGGCCAATCTAGTTGGCTTATAATGATTCATTTGTATAGAGCCATGAGATATGGCTTATATTTGATCATTGGTTGTAAACCTAATTGATTTTGCTTGTCTGTTCTAATGTCTCGATGATGTGCATGTTGTGATGGTTTGATATCGATGGATGTATGATATGGTATGGTATGTATATTTGATGGATGAAATTTTATCGATAGATATGACCATAATCTTTGTATAAAAGTGTAAATTTAAAGTAAGTTAATGATGTTAATGAAGATGACAAGGCCAAATGAATATGGGTTGGTATATCTAGACTTGATATAAAATGAGTATGACAAACACAAGTATAATGACATGCAAATGTTATGTTTGTAACTTAATTGAGGATGTTTAATCTTTAATTAGATACCATGTTCTATGCCTTTGATGTTGTATAAGTGTGTAAGGGATTAAAGTTGACCAAGGCTTGGAAAATAGCCTAAGTGTTGGCCACACGGACAGAGACACGGCCATGTGTCTCAGCCATGTAGAAGACACGACCTAGCACACGGGCATGTGTCTTGGCCGTGTGACTTTAAACTATTGCTGACGTCATAAACAGAGAGTTACACAGGCTGAGGACATGTGTCCGAGCCACACAGGCGTGTGTGACTACACGGCCTACCCACACGGGCATGTGACTCTTCAAAACTGGGAAATTTTCTAAGTATTGTAAAAAGTTCGTAGGTTTTTGGTTTAGTCCCAAACCACCTCTGATGTATGTTTTAGGCCTTGCAGTACGTGTGTTTGAATGTTTTTGAATTAGTTGAAATTTTATGGCCCGATTTTATGAAATTGTGTACGTTTAAGTCCAGTAATGCCTCGTACCCTATCCCAGCCTCGGGTACGGGTAAGAGGTGTTACAAGGGGTATTATAAATACCCTTTTTTAGTATTGATACTTTTTGAGAATAATCGATACCTTTCTTAAAAACGATACCAAAATAGCATTATGATTCTTATAAAACCTACAAAGTATCGATCCGGTATCGATACCTATTTCAAAAAGTATCGATAAATCATTATTTGGTATCTATTAATAAATCCCAACGGTCATTGACTTAGCATTTATTAAAAAATTATCGATACCCTTTTATTTGGTATTGATACTCACAATTGTAGGTGAAATAAATGCTCTGGTTTTACTTCCCCAACGGCTATATTCACTACACCAACAACCTCAACAGTTGAAATCTATTAGCAGGTATAAATACCATCTTCCAGAAAGCTACAACAACAAGAAAAGCACTTTCAAGCAAAAGTCATCAATCTAACAACCTTAAAGCTTAATACATTCACATTCTTCTTACATACACTTGTGAACTTTATCTCTATTCTTTTTCTCAAGTGTATTTTATTGTATTTGAGTTTCATTTTACAACCAACTTAATCTTATAAGGATTGTTTCTTTATTTGCTTATTTGTATCTCTTTGAGAGGGTTTGTAACTTAAGATTTGGGGTAGAAGTCTTAAGGAGTTGTAAGGTTAAACCTTGTCCTCAAAGGTTGAACAAATTAATGAACTTGGGAAAATCCTTAGTGGTGGAAAGCTAAGGTAGTGGAGTAGGCAATTGGGGCCAAGCCACTCTAAATTCTTTGTGTTCATTGTTTCATTTTTGTATTTGCTTTCACTAAAATTTTTAAAGGCCAATTCATCCCCTCTTGGCATTTTCAGTTTGTTCCATTGAGCAAACAAAGCCACACGGGCATGTGTCCAAGATGTGTGGATTTCAAGAACCATGTGCACTAACAGGTGAAAGTTGCGATTTTTAGGTTTTTTTAGCACTTTAAGAATGTATAAATAAGGAAATACAAGGTGGAGACAATAATCGTCATAGAATAGCATGAAAATTACTCAAATAACACCATTGAAGTCAATTTCAAAGCAATTCTCCATCAAGATTCAAAAGTCCAAGTTGATTTCCAAGGGAGTTTTGATGAGTTTCTTTTGTTTTAGTGGTTATATTGTAATTTTGGTGTTTCTTCTTGCAAGTATAGACTAATTTTCTAAATATCTAGGGGAGATGAAACTTAGGATGGATTATATTATTTTATTTCTAGTTTTATGCAATAAAACTTTAGTTCTTTGTTTTCAACTATGAATGCTCAATTGCTCTTGGGTTGATAATTCTAGAGTATTAAGCCATGTTTGATGTGCATAAGTTTGAGGTTGAATAGACCCTTATTGTGATTAAATATTGCATAATTGAATGGAATTGCATGCAATCCTAGAAATAGGATGACATAAACCTACAAAATTAGAGTCAAATCTAATAGAGGGATCCATAGAGCGAATTAATGTGATAATGGAGGTTTTAATTAGTAAAAAATTTCAATTAATCAACCTAGAGTTAGTTGTTCTTATGTTCGAAAGAGATATTAGTATAAATTAGGGATTTCTACAGATTAAAGAAACTAAGAAAAGAAATTGCATAAATTAGATTGAGAATTATTGAAAAAGTCTAGGTGGATTCTTACCTAGGTATTGTTTTCTCACTTGGTTGATATTTGATTGTTTTTGTGTTTTATTTCTTTAATGCATTCATTAGTTAATTTAGTTAGTTAATTTTAGTTTTAATCAATCATTTAAATCATTAGATTAAATAATAGAAAGATGAAAATTACTAATAACTGTTGTAACACCCCTTACCCGTGTCTAAGGCCGGAACAAGGTACGAGGCATTACCAGACCTAACCATACACATAGATGAAAATCGGGCCATAAAATTTTAGTTAATTCAAAACTTTTCGAACACATGCATAGACTCATATTTAAAAACATATAACGTGGCATAAATGAGCACTTACACATGCATAATCATGCAATAACAAACAAAGCTAACTATATCATCACATCAAAACATAGGACGTGTCATGATTAATTAAACTTACAAACCATAATGGATAAGGACCACATCTCATGATCATAGACAATAACTCAATGCAGACTGATACATATTGTAACACCCCTAACTTGTGACCGTCGCCGGTGTCGGACATGAGGGGTTAACGGCCAAATCCTCTCAAGGTACCAACCAATTTGACATTTCCAGTCAGGCTGGAAAACTGCATCACCGTCGCCTTAAAAATCATATCTCGAGTTTCAAAACTCGGAAACTGGTTTCGTAAATTTTCCCTGAATTTAGACTCACATACCCATCCATGGATTTATTTCTAGAATTTTTGGTTGGGCCAATTGGTACAGTTTATTAGTTAAAGTCACCCATGTTACAGGGATCGACTGCTCTGACCTTTGCGTGTTACAACTTGAATATCTCTCTGTACATGGCTTTAATACTGGTGCCGTTTGTTTCTAATGAACCTAGACTCAAAATGGAATCTGTACATATAAGGCATGACTCCTAATTCTTTCTGGATAATTTATGGTAAATTTTCAAAGTCGCGACAGGGGACCCAGAAACCGTTCTGGCCCTGTCTCACGAGAACTTTAATATTTCTCAGTATACTGCTCATATGGTCGTTTCGTTTCGTCCATATAAAAATAGATTCATCAAGGTTCAATTTCATAATTTATTCACTATTTAATTCTACTTCTACTATTTTTAGTGATTTTTCAATCTCATCTCACTGCTGCTGTCCGCAACAGTTACTGCGATGAACTATGCCAATTTCATGAATCTTTCCTTGGCCTTAATCATCCATCATACATGACACAAATTATGGCCACCTTATCGAAATTAAAGTTTCTAAGACTCGTGGCTATAAGTTCTAGCATCCCACTCGACGACCACATAGGCCATTTTCACATGGCTTAAAGTTTACAACCCTCAATTCGACAAAATATAATAGCCTATACATGCCAAATGTTCTTCAATAACGAAAACAATACCACAAGATTTCAGTCGGTGTGATGACTTCAACGACGGTCCCGATCACGTAAACAATAAAAGTCCGAGAGACCTAAAATGGGTGACAAGAAAAACACCGAGTGAGTTTACAACTCAAGAAGTCATAAGCATTCATCAATCCATCGATAAAGTTACTACAACATGTACAACAAACGAGGCTAGGTACTCATCCATATCGAATCTATACCATAATACCTCGGACCTTTCGGTCCAATCTGCATACCAAGTCATATGTCCACATTTCATATTCTACACAACAAGATAATCGAAGCATTTTACACGTTAACTCATTTTCCAGCACAACCATACAATTTCAATCATCACATAGATTTAAGGCTTGCCAAATTCAATCCCCAAGCATGAACGAATTCTCTATTCGTCATGAGCTCGAGGTACTTACCCGATCCGCTGTCCATACTCAATTCAATGGAGACACACCCTCCATATATATAGCGTACGCACACACAGTGCTTACTACTCGATTTCGCACACTTAGTGCCACGCAATTTAAGCCCGCACACATAGTGCCATACCCTTCGAGCTCGCACACCCAAAGGTCAGTATTTTTCCAGCATGCACATTTAGTGCCATATATTTCCAGCACGCACACTTAGTGCCATATATTTCCAGCACGCACACTTAGTGCCAATCTCGTCACCATACACACGTATTGCCCGCACACATAGTGCCGAAAGCAAACTTTCTACACATTCCACTATTTCTTTTACATTCAACAATTATCCTCATACCATACACATACAATTTCATTTATACATATATATAGCATTCCATTAAACACAATTGCATAGATTTTCCAATCATTTAAGCAATATCAAACATATGTGTAATGACTTACCTTGTTTGGGGTAGAATGGTTCCAAATCGGCTACTCGTTTGCTTTCTCCTTTCCTTTGTCCAATCTAGTTTCCTTTGCTCTTGAGCTAAATCAAACAATTTATCTCTCCATCAAACACAAACATACGGCATTCACATGCATTATTATGGTTATTGCCGAATACTTAACACAACTAAGTTGAAAATTTACTCAATCTCATCTTAATTTATTGCTACTTATTTATCAAAGTTTCCAATACAAGGTATTTAACACCTATGCCCATTTATACCCCATATGGTCAATGCTTCATTCCTTACCCAATTAACCATCCAACAATTTTTCAGCCTCATTACCACCCTTTTCATGTCTAATTGTTTAAATACTCTCAAGCTCATTCACAAGTACTATTATACATCTCATTAAGAATTAATCATTTTGCAACATAAATTCTATAGCATGGCCGAATACTCATGCACACACACACATAACAACAAGAACTCAATGGCACAAAATTTCCTTTTTGTTAAACATTCGAACTCACTCATCTCCATGCTTTCATCACAACAACATCAAAACACTCACCAAGGAAAACAACATGCATGGCCGAATGTTCTAGTCACCTCAAAATCACAATTTCTAACATGGGTCACCTTATTTATGGCTTAGAAACCACATGGTTGCTCTCTTTTTCTCCCTTAGAATCGGCCAAGAAGAATCAAGAACAAGGGCTTGTTTCTTTCACCCATTTCTAATTATTCCTTACATCATAAAGGCAACAACCATCTCCCTTAAACATCCTCCATGGCCGAACACTTGTATTACTACCACCTTCAAATTTTTTTTTTGACATGAGCAAGTAAAGGACTTAGTAACTAGCTTCATACATGCAAAGATTTCAAAGACTAACATGGATTCCATACCTTAGTTCAAGCTCAAGTGACCGAATGCTAAGTCTTCCTTTTCTTCTTGAAGGATCGGCTAAGCTAGGAGGAAGATGAGCCAATATTTTTTTTTTTCAATTTCCTTTCTTCTATTCGCCAAGGCACCCAAGGATGAGCAACAAATTTTTCTTCCCTTTTTCTTCTTTGTTTCTCACGGCAAAAGAGCATCCACACCCATTTTTTTGTTTCATCATTATCTTTTCTTTTTTTATTATTTTATTCTCCTTACATCATGCACTAGGCCAACATGTCTAGGACATGTTTTCCTTGCCCATCACCTAGTCATGGCTGGCCACTCACCTTAGGAAAAGGGGTTATTTGACATGCAAGGACAACCCTTTTCCCACATGTATTAATAGGCCACCTTACATTTGCCTAGCACATTTCTAAATTTTCTCACATAAGTCCTAATCACTAAAATTCACCTATAATTAGGCAAAAATTCAATAAAGAAATTATCACACATGCATATTCATATATTCGAGACAAGAACTATCATACTCAAATAATTTAGTGACTCGGTTTAGCGGTCCCGAAACCGGTTTCCGACTAGGGTCACTTTAGGGCTGTCACACATATGGTCAAAGTCATAATAATAATAATACATATCACAAACCAACTTCCTATACATGCCACTCACTTGATATTTCTAATATTTGAATTAATTCTCCCAAAAATGAGAGCTGAATAGTGTAATTTAGCCTCCGACAATCTCCAACCCCGAGCCGACCTGCCAAAACTGAAGAAGTACAGAGGAGGGGTAAGCTTTACGCTTAGTAAGTCCATATGAACTTAATAAGCAATTACCTACATGTTTTTTTTTAAGGTAAAACATCATAATTGTACAATTTACTCTTGTTTAGGTTAAGTTTTTTTACCGAGTTATAGTTACTAATTCATTTATATCAGGAGCTACGAGACTCAAAATTAAGTTTTGTAAATTTTTTGTGAAACTAGACTCATATGCCTTTCTCCCATAAAATTTCCAGAATTTTTGGTTTAGCCAATTAGTACAGTTTATTCATTAAAGTTTCCCCTATTTTGCTGTCCAACAGTTCTGACCTCTCTTCAGAAAAAAATATTTTTCTCATAGTAAAGAATTCGGATAATGCTCTCATCTATCTTTATAAAGAATAGACTCATTAAATATTTTAATAATATAAATTACAACCCATAATTATTTTTATACAATTTTTAATGATTTTCTCAAATCGAAACAGGGGATCACAAAGTCATTCAGACTCTATCTCACAACAACTTAAATATCTCATAATATAAATTTTTATTGCATATACCATTTATTCTATGTGAAACTAGACTCATTGAGCTTTAACCTCATATTTTATTCAGCCCCTAATTCAATTTCCACAATTTATGGTGAATTTCCAAAGTTGCACTACTGCAATAACCCAAAACTACCAAGGCTAAATTTACTCATTCATTACTATTATTCACAAAATCCATACAATATCATTTCATTCATAATGGTAAGAACACATAATTATGCTTCATAAGCATAAATCCATAATCTCAATGTCATCAAGTATCAAGGACTTATTCCAAATCATGTCATTTTCATAATATTCACCAAATACTATATACATCATAGATCATCACATGTCAAGGCATCACACATAAGTTTAGTGTACATACCTGTACAACTTGTAACATAACTCAAAGACATACTCACAAATGTCTTATCTCATTGGGATCATCAATGAATACTTTGCCAAATTACCCGTTGAACACTCAGAATATAATCGGATACACGGAATGCAAGCACATAAGTGCCATACCCACAACTAGACAAACTCAATAGCCTGCGGAATATATGTGTAGCCAAGCTACCATGTAACCCACCCATAAGTGAACTTGGACTCAACACGACGAGCTCGGGTGTTCGCATCCATAAGTGAACTCAGACTCAACTCAACGAGTTCGGATGCCTAGTTACATCTCACGAACTCAGACTCAACTCAACGAGTTCAGAACTCAAATATCCTAGTGACATGTCACTTGTATCCTAATCTATTCCCAAAGTTCAAACAAAATTTTCCTCAATCACACATCTTTGCCGTCTTCCACGGAATGTTGGAACCGATACTTGGTAGCATTTCATATTTATCAAGTAGCTCACATAATTTGCATATTACTAAATAATAATCCACAAAGTATAATATTTCATGATAATAATCATCATATCAAATAAATATCATTAAATTACTTAAAATGATAATTATGTTACCATATTTACACATGAACTTACATCTCATTTAATATCAAGGCAATAACATTAAATTACACATTGCATTATTAAAAATCATATGAACTTACCTCGTATGCGAAAATGGTCATTTTTACCATTTTGTCCACAACCTGATATTTTTCGATTTTAGCCCAAATTTCAATTTTTCCTTGCTAATCGAGCTTGGGAGTTTGAACAAACCTTAACCATGGTTGCTTCTGGTAGAAACGGTTGAATGAAGAAGGTGATAGCTAATTTGGCCTATTTCCCTTTTTTAATTCTTTTAATTATTAGTTTACCAAAATACCCCTAACTTAAAAATATTTTATTACACCCATTTCATGTCTATTTTTGTCCAGAAATTAACCAATGGTCTAATTACCATTTAAGGACCCTCAATTTGAAATTTCATAACAATTGGACACCTCTAGTATGTAGAACTCAACTTTTGCACTTTTTACGATTTAGTCCTTTTGGCTAAATTAAGTGCCCGAACGTCAAAATTTTCGAATGAAATTTTCACGAAATCGTAGACCATAAAAATATAATAAAAAATAAAATCTTCATCGTCAGATTTGTGGTCCCGAAACCACTATTCCGACTAGGCCCAAAATCAAGGTGTTACAACTCTCCCCCCTTTAGGGATTTTCGTCCCCGAAAATCTTACCGGAAAAGTGGTCTTCACTTAGATTCCTCAATCTCATACTCGATACCAAAGTTCCTTCACTCAGGGTGCCTCCAACACATTTCTTTAATTTCTCATATGATCTGAAAGCTTACGGACTCAACTCCCAATTGTTCTTAAATTTTCAAAGGCTTCTTAGTTTCCCATGATATCATGACATAAAACCCGGATCTCAATTTGGTTTATGGAGACTAGAATTCCAAGAAATCCAACAATCAAAGGGACCTGCACTCTTCCAAAATAATCATACAGATTTTCATCATCGATAAATCACAATCCAATAACATCTGAATCAAATTACAGTACACGTCATTACTCTTTGAATGAATAGGCAAATTTTCACTGTGAGCTTCATATAGTTCTTTCTGTATAAGTCTCGGAATGATAATACCATGAATCAGATCCAATCTAAAATTCAACACCAGAAGTCGATCCTCATTGTACTCTTTTAGTTTACTACTCACTATCACATTTTCCTCTTTCCGCTACGGAAATAATTCTGATATAGCCTCGAAAATAATCCTTCTCATTCTCATCCTAATATCAATACTGGCAGAGATAATTTTGGTAGATCCTGATGCTCGGCTTTAACCCCATCAACAACTCAAATTTTCTGTGACATCAAATGCTCCAAACTATCACATTACCTTATTTTCTTAAAACATATCACCTTTCATACAACAGTGTATTACTAAAAATTAGGAAATCTTTACTCAATGCAGACTAGTCCAATTCAGATGCTTTAGTTAGCAATATTCTCATCTGTCCAAACCTTGCTAACATGTAATAAACTTTTCAGCTTTCGCAAGATGAAAACTTTATCATTCTTAGTAGCTTTAACTCATATCAAAATTTTCTAAAAGATATACACTTCTCACTCAGACTATTTGCCTTTTACCCGTAAAGAAATGAAATTCTATTATTAGACTTGGGAAAAATGATCCTGACATAATTTTCATATGAAATCTTTCAAATAAATAATTCACACAGATTAAACACTTGAGCCGATCTAAACACTGTTGAATGACATTTCAAGTAATCCTTTCTTCTAGTTACTAAACAATTCATCATGCAGTCCTTTACTATTCATTCCTTACGCTAATCAAAACCATCTCAATTGCATTAGCTCAAGTAACCAAAATATCTCAATTGAAGTCATTAATTATAATTGACTTACTTGAGAGAAGTAATCCACCATACCGATTGAAACTCGCGCTTTTATCACTTATGCCTTTATTGTTGTTAAATCCTTACACGGAAATTTGAGAAATTCCAATACTAAAATCACCATATTACCAAAATCAAGTCGGAAGTATAGTCATGCTTGTCATGATTATCACGACTGAAGAACGCACTTCAAACATAAGTCATAATTGACAAATTATGGAATAAAGATAACAAGAAAACTGAATAAAGAAATCCAAGGTACGATACTATGCCGGAAAATTGAAAACCAAACTCATAGGAAAACATGGAAGATCTCAAAAATTCCTTAGAGAAAAGAAGTCCAGAAGAAAACATCATTTAATCTCATTGGAATCAAATATAACAAGAACAATGTATCTTCCCATACATATATATCAAATGGAGCATCAAGTAGAAGAAACAGTATCATAATATCATACATATCCTCTCATCAATTCTTATCAGACGAAATGTAATAAAATGCCTGATGAAATACAACAATACAAATTATAAATTAGTCAGACTATCAATGCTTCTATCTAACACCAGGATTAGAAATCATTCCCATATAACAAGAATTTCTTCAAAAGATCAACATCCATAGAAATTTTTCTGAGAACGGATAAATACATAGAACATCTCAGGAGAAACTGTTAAATCTGTTCAGCCGTAACTATCACACTCAGATATTACACATCTCAAATATCATTTCCCACAACTAGTTTTGCCATCACAAATTTCATGTTAGACCTTTTACTAAAGAAGACCAGTTCTGAATAAATTTTGATTTACACTTTTCTCGACCTTGTACCTGAGTAATTCAATTTACCAAAGTAAATTCATTCTCTAACTGGAACAGTGCATAGCTCCAATAATCTTTATGTCAACCTGATACTTTTCTAGCTCTGACTTTACTTATCAACTCATTCTCAATCTCTAATCATACTTATAATTATTCTATCATTGAACTCTTTGGTTTTTCAATTGGGAACTTATTCAGTACAAATCTCATGAAATTCCATTATAAGCGCCACTTCGATAAGGGGGAGGGGTTGTAGGGCCTCTGACTCAACTTTCTTATACATATACATATGACACAACTTTCATCATCATAGCAACATTGCCAAAATCATGTCATTCGTTTCAGGCAATGCAACATTCATGTTGGTTTACACCAATTTTCCAATTATCCCATTTAGATAAGTATACTTATGCATGCATCTTATGTTTTCTGGATAGCTTTACTTATCCATTCATTTAATCAAATAAGTCATGCTCATGACATCACATAAGGCCCAAACAAACATGAATATTTGCATCACAATCGCAACTTTCACTTTGTGTATCATCATATACATATCATCACAATCATATAATTCAGTCCAAACAATTTAACATAGATAAATTCATTTCGTTATAATTCTTTATCTCATAAAAATATCATTAACATTCATCAACATTCGATGTCCAATCAAGATAATGACATTTTCATTCGTATCATGATATTATGAACCCTTACTCATACCTCTACAAATTTCTATTTATCCCATTCAACTTGTTAAGTAAGCCAAGTGCACTACATCATATAAGCATTAAGTAAATATAAATATTTATCACAACATAAACTTTCATATCACGTGTTATCACATATATATCATAAACTTTTATTCATACTTTTTTGAACCGAGACTTATCATAATCATAATTTTACTCAAATACCTTCAATCACCTTGAACATGGTCGGTACAGCTTGGTTGGAGAATACCTTTGTCTAAATAAGACGGTGCTCTTACGCGTCGGAGACATCACACTATCACGGATCTGTGACATGTATAACTAGACTTTTACACATGCTAGGTTAGTCCGAGAATTGAGTAAACCATAGCTCTGATACCACCAATTGTAACACCTCTTACCCGTATCCAAGGTCGGAATAGGGTACGGGGCATTACCAGGCTTAACCATACACATAGACGAAAATCGAGCCATAAAATTTCATTTAATTTAAAATTTTTTGAACACATGCATAGACTCATATTTAAAGACATATAACATGTCATAAATGAGCACTTACACATGCATAATCATGAAATAATAAACAAAGCTAACTATATGATCACATCAAAACATAGGACATGGCATGATTAATTAAACTTACAAACCATAATGGATAAGGACCACATCTCATGATCATATACGATAACTCAATGCAGACCGATACGTATGGTCAAAGTCATAATAATAATACATATCACAAACCAACTTCCTATACATGTCACTCACTTGATATTTCTAATATTTGAATCAATTCTCCCAAAAATGATAGCTTAATAGTGTGATTTTGCCTCCGACGATCTCCAACCCCGAGCCGACCTGCCAAAACTGAAGAAGTAGAGAGGAGAGGTAAGCTTTACGCTTAGTAAGTCCATATGAAGTTAATAAGGAATTACCCACATGTTTTTTTTTAAGGTAAAACATCATAATTGTAAAATTTACTCTTGTTCAGGTTAAGTTGTTTTACCAAGTTACAGTTACTAATTCATTTATATCTGGAGCTACGAGACTCCAAATTAAGTTTCATGAATTTTTCTTGAAACTAGACTCATATACCTTTCTCCCATAAAATTTACAGAATTTTTGGTTTAGCAAATTAGTACAGTTTATTCATTAAATTTTCCCCTATTTTGCTGTCCAACAATTCTAACCTCTCTTCACTAAAAATTATTTTTCTCATAGTAAAGAATTCGGATAATGATCTCATCTATCTTTCTAGAGAATAAACTCATTAAGGATTTTAATAATATAAATTACAACCCATAATTATTTTTATACAATTTTTAATGATTTTCTCAAATCGAAATAGGGGATCACAAAGTCATTCAGACTCTGTCTCACAACAATTTAAATATCTCATAATATAAATTTTGATTGCATATACCGTTTCTTCTATGTGATACTAGACTCATTGGGCTTTAACCTCATATTTTATTCAGCCCCTAATTCAATTTCCACAATTTATGGTGAATTTCCAAATTTGCACTACTGCAGTAACCCAAAACTGCCAAGGTTAATTTTACTCATTCATTACTATTATTCACCAAATCCATACAATATCATTTCATTCATAATGGCAAGAACACATAATTATGTTTCATAAGCATAAATCCATAATCTCAATGTCATCAAGTATCAAGGACTTATTTCAAATCATGTCATTTTCATAATATTCACCAAATACTATATACATCATAGATCATCACATGTCAAGGCATCACACATAAGTTTAGTGTACATACCTGTACAACTTGTAACATAACTCAAAAACATACTTACCAATGGCTTATCTCATTGGGATCATCAATGAATACTTCACTAAATTACCCGTTGAACACTTAGAATATAATCGGATACACAGAATGCATGCACATAAGTGCCATACCCACAGCTAGACAAACTCAATAGCCTGCGGAATACATGTGTAGCCAAGCTACCATGTAACCCACCCATAAGTGAACTCGGACTCAACTCAAGGAGCTCGAGTGTTCGCATCCATAAGTGAACTTGGACTCAACTCAACGAGTTCGGAACTCAAATATCCTAGTGAAATGTCATTTGTATCCTAATCTATTCCCAAGGTTCAAACGGGATTTTCTTCAATCACACATCTTTGCCGTCTTCCACGGAATGTTGGAACCAACACTTGGTAGCATTTCATATTTATCAAATAGCTCACATAATTTGTATATTACTAAATAATAATCCACAAAGCATAATATTTTATGATAATAATCATCATATCAAATAAATATCATTAAATTATTTAAAATGACAACTATGTTACCACATTTACACATGAACTTACATCTCATTTAATATCAAGGAAATAACATTAAATTACACATTACATTATTAAAAATCATATGAACTTACCTTGTATGCTAAAATGACCATTTTTACCATTTTGTCCACGACCTGATATTTTTCGATTTTAGCCCGAATTTCGATTTTTCCTTGCTAATCGAGCTTTGGAGTTTGAACAAACCTTAACCATGGCTACTGCTGGTAGAAACGGTTGAATGAAGAAGATGATAGCTAATTTGGCTTATTTCCCTTTTTAATTCTTTTAATTATTAGTTTACCAAAATACCCCTAACTTAAAAATATTTTATTACGCCCATTTCATGTCTATTTTTGTCCAGCAATTAACCAATGGTCTAATTACCATTTAAGGACCCTCAATTTAAAATTTCATAACAATCGGACACCTCTAGTATGTAGAACTCAACTTTTGCACTTTTTACGATTTAGTCTTTTTGACTAAATTAAGTGCCCGAACGTCAAAATTTTCGAACGAAATTTTCACGAAATTATTCCGTAAAATCGTAGACCATAAAAATATAATAAAAAATAAAATTTTCATCGTCAGATTTGTGGTCCCGAAACCACTATTCTGACTAGGCCCAAAATCAGGGTGTTACAACTGTATTCTTCGAGGGAACGATATATGTGCTCACTATAGCTATACTATTAATTGATAGGTGCATTTGCCTTAGTCTATTTATTAGTTAGTTTAGTGGACATCAATATGATAATATGAAATTATCTATATCAAATTGAGCTTGATATGATTGGTTATGTATGAAAGTATGAATTGTGAATCATGTATATCTGCTTGAAAATAATTGTACCCTATTAATGGTCTCGGACAGAGTTGGATATAGTTGGTATACCATAGGATTAGTGTATGAGATTATAATCCAATTTAGATTGATGAGGCGTAGAGCACATATTATACTTCAAACATTTCAACAAGGTTCTAGGCACATTTATATGCTTTGGTTTATACCGATGAGATGCGGAGTGCATATTATACTTCAAATGTACCGATGAGGCACTAGGTGCCAGATATATTGGTGTGATGGTTGGATGATTTGCGTATTTATCTCAACCTGTGTCTGATTAATAGAGATTATGGAAATATTTATTCTGTTTAATGTCATTGGTTATTGAATTGCATAATGGTATCTTGATGACTTGATGTTTAAACAATAAATGATGGCATGTGTAATGACACATGATTTGGTTAATACAATCTTGAGTGTTGATCCAGTTGTAAAAATGAATTAGTGGATTTGATAAAGAAATGAGAAAATGAAAATGTAAGGCCTTTAACCCAACTCAATTCTCTGGGTCCGGATCTTGGGTGTTATTACACAATTCACTTAACAAATTTCTAAACAACTTTCTTAGACTTTTAACACAAGATATTTTCCTTAACGCTTACCATAAATCATTATAATTAAAGAAACAAGAAAATGTATTTAAACATAATGCATCATATATATAATAATTTATTACAATACATAAGTTTAATAAAACAGACTCATATGGCATAATTCTACAATACGCCACTTGTCCAACCAAGTCCACTGCATGCATAGTATCCCCGTTTGTAGCATCTTTAGTGCATTCCTAGCGTTGTCTCTCCTAGCACTCGCACTTAAAAAATAATACCTGAAACATGAACATAACACTAGTAAGTTCAGAGGAACTTAGTGAGTTTTGAACGCAACATACCTTTTAGCCTTTCTTGATAAATTCTTTATTCTTGAGTATTTGAATTTTCCCATATCTATCTTTGGTAGATACTTTCACATTGTCAGTTATATAATTTCATACTTATACGCCATCTATAATTCTTACCATATCATCATTCATCCAACTAATGGGCTCACTCTAGGTCTTGACAATTGATACTACCTTTTCTTTTCTCTTTAGGCAACTTTCAACAGTCATTCTAGAACAGTTAATCATAAGTACTATTCTTGGCAGATACCACTTACTGTTCATACTTTTGGTGAATACCCATACCGATCTCGCTAGATCAGAGCATAATTTAGACCATATCTTGATTCAACACAATACATACTCATACTAATAAGGAACACTCTAGATTGTTTAAAAGAATTATGCATATCTTTGTTACAAGCACAAGACATCTAATATTATGAACAGCTTAGATTCCATCAGAGTTTAGAACAAGACATGATACTATACAGATAAAATGAAGATCAGATAGCTCGGAATTCCACCTTAATAATACAGGTAACTCAAACTGACAAACTCTTATATCGAATACGCCCATATACTAAATTGATAGATAACCACGATAGATACCCTCTTTGAACATACTGAATCATACTTCTTTTCAAGAAACTTTCTTAAAGACTTATTCAATTTTATCACAAAATTATTCACTCAAAAACTTCAGATAGATTATATCCTTAACATAGACTTACCAGAATACGTCACCAAGGGTCAAATAGAATATGCCGTAAGGGCAACATACAAGATACACTAAAAAGGCAATTCGTAGAGCACATCAAAAAGGCTAACAAAATGCCACCCATGCACTCCATGAATTTTTGTGTTTGCGATATGGATTTGCTTAAACTCACATCGCATAGCCCATTATCGCCTCGTAACACGCAAAAACCCTAGTGGATAAACGCGGCTCATCCGCCCTTTTCGGAATGTGCCATGGCCATGGAATTTCTTCAAAAATGTCATATCATAACTCTTGTTTACTATCTCGATAAACTTCATCGAATTGCACCACGATGACAAGACTCACATCACAACTTCTCAATACTCAATTCACCCTATTTCATAAACCTTTTTACATACATACCTCGTATATCTACATAAGTATCCATTCAGATAGGCTCTACTCATCTTCTTTACCAAATTATACTTAATACACATTTCACACACATCGACACAATCACACATCATAGTATACATTTCAGGCACACATACATAGTCGTTTCACAAAATATTATACACCCATTCATACAGTTTATTACATACTGAACTCACAAGGATACTATACCAAGATTTCATATTTATTTTAAACAATCATTCAAGTACTCATACATCATTTCTGGAACATCACTCACAAGGACTTGTCTATAAAGATTTGTAGGAGTTGATACTAGAGACTCACTTGAAATTTACCTACTGCAGCTACCAACTCTAAATTTAGACATCCAGCTCAAACCAATTGCAACAACTGCTTAAAGGACATTAATTTACCATTAAATCCCATTTACAGACAGATTGCTAGCATTTCATCTACAAAAAATCCCTATGCAAGGCTTCTTAATCATAACCTAATGTCTATATACTTCATAGCATCCTTACTCTTAACAAGTAGAGTTACTAGACTTACTAGGAGATGGAACATCCTTTGGTTATTTCCAAGAATGCTTAGCTTCCAGTTAACTTAAGAAGAATAACTAGCAAATAACATTTAATATTTAAGAACTAAAGACTCACTTTGAAGGAAGAAGAAACTTTGTTACAAACCTTACACACATATATATAAATAATCCACTTCTGTTTAGTGGAATTTGACAAGTGTCAAGAATTTTTAGAATATGTCCTTCCAAATGACCTACAAAATTTGGAAGAAGCATAACTGACATCTTGCTCAAAAAACTATTTAACCAGGTAGTTGAATTAGTTTATAACCAAATCTAGTTGCCAAGACTTGTTCTTCACAGTGCTTGAACAAACTAGACGAACTATACCTTTGGTGGTAACCTACACAAAGCTTACTTTTTTCTTTTATCGAATTCTTTCTTTTATTGAAGAACACGTCAAAAACTAAATCTTGATATACTTCCATGGGTAGATACGTAATTCGCCAAAATAGTTCTCCAAAAGCTTATAATTTGGCAACCTGTTTACTAAAGTGCGCCAAAATAGACAACTTCACGTCTACGCACCTCTAGTTCAAATCAATCAGATTTGAGGTGTAATAGAAAATGAAAATGAAAATGAAATGAATTTTATAACATGCTATGATATATTTGTAATTGAGATATGATGATAAAATGATTATATAATCATTGTATGAAATGTCAAATGGAATATGGTAAGAAGTTAGGCACATGAGACATGAAATGTAAACTTGATATTATTTGATAGTTGATCACATTTTGATTGTATTTGTTTCTTATTTCTATTTGAATTATTGATTCAAAACACGTTAGCACCACTAAGCCCTATTGCTCAACGTACAGTTTATTTATTTCTATGTGTAGGTATTGTAGATCTCGAAGCTTCAAAGTGATCGATATTATCCAGGTTCAACTCTTGACTCAGCAAGTTTATATAGTTTTGTTATGTTAGTTTCAAGTGGCATGTACCTAATGTTTAAGTTTGTTTTTAGATTCAAGTTGTCACTTTGGTATTTAGGGTTGGAAATGTTAGCTTTGATGGTTATCATATAAAATAGTAGGTATGTGATGTTATAATTGCATTTGGAATGTTGTTCATATGCCAAGTAAATGATAAACATGTTTGAATTTAGTATGAATGTAAATATGTATATGATCACGAGTAAAATCTGTTTAAGTGTACCAAGAATGTAATTTGGCATTTGAATTAACGCTTAAAAATAAGATGTGTTGAGTTTTTGGTTATTTAGATCAGTAGGGTTGGTAGCAGGTTTGTGATAAATGATGTAATATTTGGGGGAACCTGTCTTCATGGTCATGGCATTCCCTTGTTGGTGTCACGACATTGAGCTATATCTTTTCAATGTTGCAACATTCCCCTACTAAAGCCGCAACGTCAAGTTTTTGTCTTCGATGTTGTGACTCGCCTTAATTGAAGTCACGGCATCATGCTTTTGCCCTTAGAGTTGCGACATGCCTCTCTCAATGTCACGACATTACCTCTGTATTTAGAAATTTTTACGTTTTAGTCCCTTGTTTATTATGGGTGTTTCATAAGAGCTTTCTTAAGTTCACTTATAACCTAAATCTAAATAAATAATGTGTTTTACTAAGTTTTGAAACTAAATTACTTGTGTGACTTGTCTATTAAATATTGAAATAAAATAGTAGTTGCTTTGGCAACAAATGTGATATTTTACATCTCAGATTGGATGATCAAGTCAGGAGTAGGTGTTACAAAGAGATTAACTCAGTAGGAAAATAGAGAATCATGGAAATAATGAGTGGCTCAAAATTATTGCTTCTTCGTCATCTCTACTATTATTTTTACGGTCTAAGCTTTGGCAATGACATTAATACTATGAGATCATCGACTCCCATTAAGGATCCTCAAACTTTAACTTCAAACAATGGGGTTTTCTGATTGGGATTCTTCAACCTTTCTAATTCAACTAATGGTTATGTTGGAATATGGTACAATAACTTTTAAATATTTTTAATAATTATAATTTTATATTTTAATAAAATTAATATTTTAATAAATTTTATACTTTTTTATATTTCTATATCTTTATTAATTTTATCTTTCTTTAAATTATAAAATGTAGTAAAGTACATTTAAAAGGAATTTTTTATTTATTATAATTTTTAATAAATTTTGTATATATTTTAAATAATTTTAAATAATTTTATTATATTATTTTTCTAAATTTTAATTAATTTTAATATATTTTTATATATTTTAAATTTTTAATAAATTTTATATTTTTCTAGATTTATTTTATAACTTTTATTTTTTCTGATTATTATTATTATTTTGAAAAAAATTTAAGAGTTAAAATTAATTTTAAGTAATATAATCAAACAAAATTTATATATTAAATTTAAATTAAATTTTCAATACTTAATTTATCCTAAATGTTTGTGTACCTTGTTATTATATTATATTTAGGCATGGTGATAAATTTAACTCTGAATATTTACATTTTCTTTAATTTACTTTTTATTATTTTTTGAGCTAAATTGAATTATTAATCTTTAAAAATAATCAAATTAATTTTATTATTTTTAATAATATTAGTGTAATAAATTAAATGCACTTCATTATAACATGATGCTATATATGCCTGGGTAATAAATAACCTAAATATTATAAAATATTCAAATAAAAATATAAAAATTCATAAAAATTAAAATTTAACATGAAATACATATAAATTATCATGTTTAAAAATTAATATTTTAATTAATTTTTCTGTTAAAAATAATTTAATTATTTTTCAAAAATAATGATTAAATTTGAAAATAAATTAAAAATAGAGATCAAATTAACAAAAATATATAAAGCTAAATTTTATATTATATATTATATATAATGGTATTGTCTCTTTCTAAAAGTACTCGTGTAAATATAAATATAAATATAGTTTACAGATTTATTACACCCTAATTTTTGGTTCATTTATTTGAACAGTCATTTCTCTTTCTTCTATCATCATCTTCCTCCTACCATCATCCCTCTTCTCTCTCTCTCTCTCATCGCTGCAAATCAGTGTTCTTTTCTTTTCTCTTCTCATCTCAGTTCTCACCCACCGCCGTGTCCGCTGGTTTTTTCCGGATCTACCCTGTATCCCGTGTCGGAATCCGTGTCGGATCGTGTCGACACGGGTGCTTCACCCCAAATTGCCGAGTCCGGGTAACGAAGATGAGAGGAGTCTTTATGGTAAAGTTTTAATATTAAGCACTATGTATGATGCTAGGTTGGAGAGTGTGTGATTGCAACTGCAAGTTGACTTAGAGGATGGGCTTTGCGTAAGGTTATATTTATTAATATATGTCATTGTTATTAGGACATGATATGAAGGGGAAGTCTTACTAAACGAAAGTTATGTTCCACAAAGTAAATCTAGGCTGCATATAATTTGATTGCTGAAGTTTGATAAAAACATATCAGAAAGTTAAACAGAAAACATGTAAAAGGACTGAAGGAAAAGATGAGGCAGAAATAATTTCTCAATACAGTCCTACAGAATGGCTTCTGCATGGTCTCATTGATGGGCCTGTCAAATAGCTTAAGATCATACGCTTCTTAGCCTGTCCGCCTCTTCAAGGGTCATACTCTTACATTTCTTGTCCAAAGAGGTATCAAATAAAAAATGATGCTTTGAGTAACAGTTAGATCGATGTTGGATTGCATTAATGTATGTAGTGATGTTCTCTGATTTCAAAACCTTCAAAAATCCATGTATTTAAAACCTATATATCAAGAGATATAAATGGACTGTGGAAATTATTATTTATTATATCTTATTTGTGACTGTCTTTTCTCTTTGTATTTTGATTATTGCTTGTTCTATTTGTATGCATCTCAAGTTGCCTGTTGTTTATCCAGAACCCATCCTTATCTTAAACGAACCCGCTATTTTAGATGGTTCTTAGAATCATTAGGGATTGGATTGGTGCTTTATTTTATTCCTTGTTTTACCTTTCTAGACAATCTCTAGCTATCGAGCTCATTTTCTTGCTAATACACCTCTTTCTTTTGCCAAATTAGAACTTTTGCTATTAGATTTGTTGGATGAAAAGTACATGTCTGTTTAAAGGCATAGATATCTAGCTTTCTGCTTATTTCTATTTTTTTTTTTTACTTAATTCTGCCTTTTTTTCATAGGTACCACCAAAAACTGTGAAAAGATTAGTTAGGCGTTCCCTGAGTCAAAAGGTTCATACAAACGCAGAATCTGGAACCTGCAACGTGTGCTCTGCTCCTTGTTCATCGTGTATGCATCTTAGTATATCTCAAATGGGATCGAAGAAGAATGAGTTTTCTGATGAAACTGATAGTGTTGCTGTGGCAACTCAATATTCTATCAATGACGATAAAACAAATGACAGCTTACAGAATACCCACAGTGAAGCAAGCAATTTACTGAGTGTCAATTCGAGTCATGATTCTTACTCTGAAAATATAGAAAGTAAAGCAACTACAAGGCCATCTGATGCATCAGAAGATGTTGGGATTCAGAGAAACTTCTCAAACAAGTACGATGGTTCCAAAGGTATTGAAGGCCATGATGATAGTTCTTTACTTGCTAGCAGAGCCAGCGGTGCAAACACAGCTTTCAGTTATTGTAACAAGGATTTAGACAGTAACAATTCATCTCGAAGTTCAGTGTCGGTTTGTAGTTTAGGATCTGGAAAAGTGCTTTCTTCCCAGAAGGTAGACTTGTCTGAACTTCCTTCTGTAAAGGAGGTAGATGACAGCAAAGTTTCACTGAGGATCCAAAGTCCATATTCACATTCTCAAAGTGACAAGAGTACTGTTGGAGGCAGTTCTGAGATTTCTACCAAAATCCATTTGAAGTCAGAAGCAGATACTGACAGGAAAGCACTGGATAAAGCTGATAAAAGCTTGAATGAAGATGAGCATGATGAGTCAAATGAGTTGGTCGAGTTGCCTGGCAAGCCGGAGTCTCCTTTGCAAGCAGCTTCTGGAGATGAGAGTTGTGAATCTGTTGCTACTGAACTCGATGTGAGTAAAAATATTTTTTTTTTCTGATTCTTGTAATGCAGAAATTATGGATGCATGACTGGTTATCATAGATTTTTTGGGACTTAGATTGTGGATGTCTTCTGTTTAGCTTAATGTAATGAGCCTAAGAGGAAAGATATTAAAGATGCCATATTTTAATTGGTTTTCCCTTTGCACTTGGAGGTGCTGTCACTAAGAAAGTGCAGGTCCTTCTCATGGTTTAAGAATATTAAGCTGGATTCCATCAAAATTATATCATTAAAGGGAAGCATTCCTTTTGCTTTTACCTTGTACGGCTGCTAGATCTGTTTACCATTTTTAAGAAACTATTAATACTTGTTTCTATATCAATAGTTTTATTGATTTATCTTTTCTTTGTTTGCTCAATTTGTACGGAATAGGTTAAGGTGTGTGATATTTGTGGGGATGCTGGACGAGAAGATTTGCTCGCTATATGTAGCAAGTGTGCTGATGGTGCAGAGCATACGTAAGAATAAACATCCCTTTATCCTTGTGATCCTTAGCAGGTTTTTATTACATTTCTATTTAATTTTTATCTGCATGCTCTATTCATTGGTAGATTTTACATTATTAATGCTATTGACCAGTTACTGTATGCGAGAAATGCTTCAAAAAGTTCCTGTAGGTGATTGGCTTTGTGAAGAATGTAAGCTGGCCGAGGAAACTGAAAGCCAAAAGCAAGGTTAGTTATGAAGCATATGTAATAACAAATGTCACTCTGGCCAGAGCATGTACTAACCTCCTTACACAATTGAATTTTCAAGGTCTGGATTCTGAGGGGAAAAAGGCAAAAAAACTTAGCTCAACTACACAGAACTTAGGTAAGAGACATGCAGAAAATTTAGAGGATGCTTCAGCTTCGAAAAGACAAGCTGTTGAACAAAAAATGGGATCACCAAAATCATTGAGCCCCAGTAAAGCATCTGCATTGTCTAGAGAGGGTTCTTTCAAGAACATGGACAAGGGGAAAGTGAGGCCATCTCCACAACTTTCTCTTGGCAGTCATTCTGGTAACGACATGTTGGAAACCACGTGCTCTCCTGCTTCTGGTCCAAGGCTGCAATCACCAAAAGGTAAGATGATTGATTTTATTGGCTAAATTGTTTACCTTATATATATTTTGACATCAGTATTGGTATACTTTTCTATTTGATACAGGTACCTTACTAAAATCCAATTCGTTTAATGCCTTAAATTCCAAACCGAAAGTGAAGCTTGTAGATGAAGTTGCTCTTCAAAAAGAGAAAATTTTTAGAAAACATGCGTCCCTTAATAGCAAGGAGGAAGCTTCTAGGGTGATGGGGAAATCTATGTCATTTAAATCCACAAACTCAGGACGATTAAGTACTGGGGAATCGAAGTTTAAAATGCTATCATCTAAATATGCTTATGTTCAAGACTTGAAAGGATTAAAGCAAGTTAAGGAGCAGATATCATTAGAAAGGAAGAATTTATCAAAACTAGACCGCTCAAGTTCTACTGTCTCCACACCTAAAGTTGATCAGAAGCTGACAACTCGCACAGATACAATTTCTCATTCGTCTGCAAGCAACAGCCGAGAAACTAAGGCTGTTCGGTCTGATGGAAAACCAAGTACTCTATCAAGATCAACCACCAATCTAGTTCGTAATGGCGTAGAAAATGCAGTTATTTCTGGTATGTTTTGACATTCTGATGGAGAGATTACTGAGTTTATGTTTTATTTTAGTGTTCACCTAAACTAGAATGTCATGTCGTATGTTCCATTTCTTACCTCATCTTTGTCATTGTTTTCTTTTGACTGATCCCAACCAATTAAGAGCATTCCTTTTTACTTTGTAGCTTCTGGAGTTTCAACCACCAATGGGGGCATTTCTTCTGAACAGAAGTTAAACCAAGTTAGCCTGAAGGAAGAACCCTCGTCAAGTACTTCATGGACAGTTGAGAGGCAACCTAGTAATAATAATGTAATTATATCAGATTGGCTGTCTTGGTCATTAGATTTGACAAATCAGAGTGAGAGAATGGGCCATACAGCTGAATATTGCTCAGTCTCTCAGGCATCTGGAGCTGATGAATCAGCTCCCAGGAATTTTAAAGGGGAGATAAACAAAGGCAATAAGTTAAAAGCTGCAATTGAAGCAGCTATCCGTTTGAGGCCTCGAATATGTGAAAGAACTTCTCAAGATCCATCATCAGTTTCTGTGAAGGCAAAGAATATGATTTCCGTTGAAGGTACACATGAAAGCCAAACCAATGTTCAAAATCAGACTTCCATCGGCAATATGAAGTTGCTTAATGCACATTGCACTGATGCTCTCTCTGTAGTTTCTTCTGTTGGCAATGCCCCTCCTTTAGTTGCAGAGTCTGCTGTCTCTGAGATGTCTGCGATCCCAGAACATGAATGCATCTGGCAGTAGGATTCTTCTTCTATTTAACTATTTTCCTTTCTTTTCTTGCATGTTCGTGTGATAAAGATGCTCCATTGTGCTGTATTTTCATTTATTGCTGTGTTCTGTGCCTTGAGATGTTTCTTACATGAGGATGATTCTCTTACTATTATGCAGGGGGGCTTTTCAGGTGCATAAAATGGGAAAACCTCCTGACTTTTGTGGTGGAATTCAGGCCCATCTCTCAACCCTTGCATCACCTAAAGTGATTGAAGTTGTCAACACTTTTCCCCTTGAAGTTCCCTTGAATGAAGTACCTCGCCTGAGCACTTGGCCTACACAGTTTCATAACAGTGGCCCTAAAGAAGATAATATTGCTCTATACTTCTTTGCCAAGGACCTTGAAAGGTAGATTCAAATACACTTTGTTTTTTCCCCTGTTCACACCTTCTGCACCTCTTCTTGTTTCTCTTATTGATTTGATCATTGATGCAATTTCTAATTGGTTTGTTCTTTTTCATAAAAATAAATTCTTCTGCTTATGTTGCAGTTATGAGAAGTATTACAAGGTCCTTTTGGATACCATGGTCAAGAATGATCTTGCCCTCAAAGGAAACTTTGAAGGTGTTGAATTCCTAATATTCCCATCCAACAAACTTCCTGAAAGTTGCCAGCGTAAGGCTTGTTACAAAACAGAGATATTTAAGCACTGTTTATTACCCTGTAATTTTCCTTTTGGGTTGGCTAAATTTTTTGACCAAATCATATTCAGAGTTCTGAGTTATGTCATCTCTTGGTGTTTCAAACATAGGATCCTTATGATGGAGAAAAGGAAGAAGAAATGGCTTTTGGTTATAATCTCTGCATAAGGCAACATTGAAATCCTCTTTAGCAACTAAGCGTTTTTTTTTTTTTTTTTTTTAATATTTGCCTCATCAACTTTGGTTCTGCATGCTTCATTAGAACATGTTTATGGTTGTATAAGTTTAATCAAAGCTTGGAATTCCTATTTAGATTATAGGTGTTTTGACGGATTGCAAGTGGTTACTTTTCTTTAGCACACTTTCCCTTGTTTCATTGGAGGTTTTGGCATTCTTTTTTGGAATTGGTATACTGCTAGTAGAGTTTTTATACTGCACAAGCAGGGTTATGGGAGTGACATGTGGCTGTAGGGTGTAGGGTGTAGTAAATAAATATATATATTTGAAGAATTGTCATCTTTTAACTTCACTTGTGGAGTTAAAAAACTCCATTGCCAGTGTACCAATACAAACCCTTTTGCTTTCTGGTTTTTATTAAATAACACTTACAGAAACGGTATGGAGTTAATAAAGTCTGTGTCGTGGTCTTCATTGCATGACTTCCTATTTCTGCATCAGTATAACCCAGAGTGAATAGCTTCTTAATCATAAAATAGTTGGATGCTGTATAAAACCTTCCATTCCACTTATATGATGTGACATTGTACAGAAATTCTTTGATATCAAATCAGTTTAATGTACTTAAACTCAGAACCATTTTAGAACTGTGATCTTTTATATATCAAATCATGGACCATTTCGTAATCTTAAATTTGCTGAGGTTTCTGTTGCATGGCTTCCTGACTCTGACATTGTATTTGACAGGATCTCACTTTCACCTTTTGAAAAAACTAGCTCATCTTATACCCTTCGAGAACTTTGAATCTTTTAGATCTATTTTGATTTCTTTCTCTTATTTTCAAAAGTCCTTTTTGTTAGTATTCTATTGTTTGCTGTTTTTACGTTTAATATGTTCTATTTTCTTACTGAGAGGGCAAAAAGGATGATAAAATTTGTGCTTTGTTTTTTGCAGGGTGGAATACCTTATCATTCCTCTGGGGTGTTTTCAAGGGTAGAAGAGCAAATTGTTCAGATACCTCAAAGAGTGCATACGTTCCTGATGCAAGTATGGTACATCTGGAGAGAGAGAAATCTACTGATGTCCCTCAGCCAGTGGAGAATGAATCCGCAGCATGTCACAGTTCATGCAATGTAGTAGTAACCAGTGCTGTTGAGAAGACTTGTATCTCAACAGAAAGAGTTTCTGATAGCAAGGTCTCTTCTTTTGGGAAGACATATGTGGGGATAAAAGCAAAGTTGGAGGAGCAAGATGGAAACATTGATAACAAATACTTGTCGAGGATTGCAACAAACAGCATAAAGGTTCATCCAGACATGAAATCCACTAGTCCTCTGGTAATGTGTTCTTCTGTCAATGTATATTACTTGAACAACGTCAAGTTCTTGTTGCTGTAGTTGATTTCTTCTTGCCATTATTTGCTAGTCAACCCTACAATCAGCTAGAGTGTCAGTGACATAATGAAGTCTAATGAATTAACTTACTCCAATACAAGAAATTAAGAATCCAGTTCTCTTCCTAGCTTTTCAATGAATGTGTGGTGCATTTTATGATGAAAATTGCTTATAGATTTACTCATCTTTCTGGAGAAATGTTGTTGGTTCTCTTTTCTAATGTTAATGCTGTTAAAATTTATCTTAAGGTTCTTTTGTGTAAAATCTAGCCTTCTAAATATTTCATAGGACTGAGCTGAAATTTCATGGGGTGCTGTTGCTTGTTATAACACATCCTTAGAAATCAACATGCAGTCAAAATTCCATGCATTCATCTATTATTGTTGCATATCTGATTTCTATGTTTATGTCTTCAATGTGAATCTTTCTTATACGATGGGCTGCAGGTTGCCTCAATTTTTATTGGTTAAATACAGAATGCTTGCCTTGCCTGTAAATAAGGCAGGTTTTTTCTAATGGATGGCGGTAGTCGCAGGACATAGGCGGTAGTTTTATCCTGTTGTCAGTGCATGGGTACAATATCTGGCTGTATATTTGTTCATTTTTCTTGAATCAATGTTTGGCTGTTTATTTGGACTTTGCATGTTTTGTCCCTTTGCTGTCATCCTGCTCCCCCAGAATGGGAAAAAGGGAGGAAATAATACAATATTCCTTTTTTTGGTGGTTTCTATCATGGGTAGTCTATTTCGACCTTCGTTAAATTGGATAAATGCTTCACAGGAATTGTTGAGCCACTTTGTACTGATCAGTGTTTCAACTTCAAATATTAATTATTTTCTTTCTTTTTTCATGGTATGTTGTTATCAATTATCTGCTTATTTTAAGACTTGTATCTGATATATTTTAAGCTAGTATTCTTATTATCTAATGTATTCTCTGTTCTGCTGGACAGCTAAAAACTGAGCCATAAATATGGGAGAAAATGATTTGGGTTGTAGTCCTGATTCTGAGTGATGTTACTGAGCAGATAATTTATGATTCTGACCTTCATCATAGGTTCAATAGTGTCTGAAGTCCATCTTTCCCACCTGAGAAGGACTAGTAATCATTAAAACTTTACTGTTTTTGGTTATTTGTTTCTTCTATTGTGAGGTGGGGAGGTGGGTTGATTGAAAGAAGTGTTAAAATTTGACGATTTTGCCTGTTGATTTGTTTATATTATATCGAACTCGTTGCTGTGGGTTTTAGGCAAACGGGAAAAGGACAAACTCTTTTCCATAAATGTTGACTTTGACATTATTTTGCAGGATGATGGCAAAGTTCCAGATTGTAGATTAGACACAGAACTCAAGCCTTGCCATCAAGCTACAGAAACCAATATCCGGTCGTTTGAAGTTAAGAAAGAGGAAATGCAAATGCCTGTAGAAGAAGATTATCCATCTTTAAAAGATCGCCCTACTGGAAAGCAAGAGGCAGTTATTGTGGGGAAGATTGATGGAGAGTATGTTAAAACTAGAGTGTCTAGGGATGATGGATATGCTGATGTAAATACCTATTCAAAGAGAGATGTTAGCAGTTGGCAGTTGAATCATCGGAAACGCCCATACTTGGATTTTACAGAAGCAGTTCCAGAAATCTCTACCGAGTCAAGTCAAAGAATGCCATGGAGTGAAGTAAGGAGAGTTTCCATAGATAGAGGAAGTGATAACAAAAAGCTGAAGACGGGTTTCACTGGAATATACAAATATAACGGTGCTAGAGATGAAGGCACATTTAGTGATAGTACCGCATCAGATAGACATGGTCTGGGTTCTGGCTCTTGTGTTAAAGAGAGGAGATGTAACATTGCTTGCGAAGAAAAAGGTGTCCCCAAGGACATGGGAAGTGGCGAAAGGTTCTTTCCCATGGGGTCAGATCGTGTTAGGGAAATTCGGATGGACTGGAGGGAAGAGCTTCTGGTAAAAGATGAGAACAGAGCTGGGGATGCCTCTCCAAATCTTGAGCTTGCTTTGGGGGCTGAGATGAGACCACCAAATAAGGGGATCCTGCCTTTCTTTGTTGGAACAGCAGACAAAAGTGAGAACCTGGATAAGGTAACAGGAAAGGAAGAGGCGGATGATGTGTCTGCCTCGCTTTCCCTTTCCCTGTCGTTCCCATTCCCAGAGACAGAAGGGAATGTGAAGTCTGTATCTAAAACTGAGCAGCTCTTGCCGGAAAGCCATGGTGTGAATACTTCCCTACTACTGTTTGGGGGATTCCCTAACAAATAGTATGATGGTGATCCTAGGTTTGTTTATAAGCGTTACTGTTGGCGGCCTTACATGAATGTTGTAATACTTTATACCAGGTCACTAGCTCATGTACCTTCTTCCATTGGGGCATTCTAGGAGAAACTCACATTCCATCTGTTCATAACCCATATAATTACAGAACTTAGCAATAAACCCTCTCCCCCACTCTCTCTTAACACTTAAAAAGGAACAATTATTATTAAATTATTATTAAACATAAAGTTTTGCTTAGTGTTGAAACCAAGGTAAGTTAGGTAATTCATAATTAAAATGTCATTTATTTAGATTAAAAGATTTAGTTGTTTGGACAATACAGAGTAATTGAATGAATGTATAATAATTAAGGTAGTAATTATGTTTTTTTTAATAATGATAAAATCTTCATAAAATAATACTCTTGGGGCTCGAAAAATTATTATTTTATCAATAAATTAATATTTTTTAATTTATCGATAAGTTAATATTTATTAATTTAGTAATTTTTATCAAAATTCAATATGCATGTAGGTTGAATGAATCGAGGTTAATTGGTTCATGTAACAAAAAAAAAAGAGTTAATTAATTGGTTTATGTAACCAAAAAGAAAAAAAAGAAATGATGGTTTCAAAATTCAATATATATATATATTCAGTAGATGGATTAAAAAATTATTATAAATTAATATATGTACGTATTAAAATATTGTAATTTATATGTTCTTTTTCTATGTGGCTTCTCATTTGAAATGTGTAAAAAGTCTACATTGATAGATGAGATGAGAAAAATATTATGTGAGTACAAAATGAGCATCCTTTTCAAGTAAAAAAGATTTACAGTAGTAGATTAACAAATATTTGATCTCTCTATTAACCAATCAATAATATCAAATACTCATAAAATGTCATCTAAATATTTATCAAAAGAGATAAAAGAATAGCAAAAAGGCACAAATAAGCCAAATATCCCAAATTAGAGAATATATTGCATGAGTGGTTCTCCAATATAAAGAGAAAGTAAACATGATTATGATTCAAACTAAAGCAAAAGGGTTTCTACAGAAAATGTATGGTGATGCAAATTTCGAATTTAACTTCTCAGCTAGAACGATTCAAGGCAAGACATGATATTAAGTCTTATAGAAAATTTGGTGAAAGTGATTCAATTGTTATGGAGAATATTGAAGATGTTTTACCTCAAATAAGAGCTAAATTGGAAAATTTTGATTAGAAGGATATCTATAATACAGATGAAAAAGACTTATGTTATCGTTTGCAAGCAGATCATTTACGGGATACAAAACAATTAGAAGGACGAAAAAAAGATAAGGAAAGACTTACTATTGTGGTTTGTTTTAATGGGGATAGTTTAGATAAAGTGTCTCTTTAGGTTATTGGTAAGTTTGCTAATCCTAGATGCTTTAAACATGTGAACATTGACAATCTTAACTGTCATCATCGAGCCAACAAAAAAGCATGGATGACTGGATTACTTTTTTCAAAATTTTGTTTGCTGGTTTGATGCTAGAATGATTGGTAGAAAGGTGTTGCTTATAGTAGACAATTGCCCATCCCATCCCAAGGTTATTGAAGGCTTGAGAAACATTGAATTATTCTTTTTACCTCCAAATTCAACATAAAAAATTCAACCATGTGATGCTAGAATAATTAGGGCAGTTAAGATTTATTATCGGCATCACTTTTATTCTAGCATCTTGGAAGGTTATGAGAAAGGAGAAATAAATCTTGAAAAGATTAATGTATTGGATGCAATCCATTTTATTAATGCTACTTGGATTATTGATGTGAAGCCTACAACTATTTCAAATTGTTTCTGACATTGCAAAATTCAATCTGAGGGGGATATGCCTCTCGAACAAGAAATTGGTGATGTTCAAGGTATTCATAAATTAAAAGAAGTAATTTCTGATTTATACTATAGAAATTCCATGGATGTTGAGCAAATTTTGAATTATTCAAGTGAAAATGAATATTTGATGGAGTCATCTACGAATGAAGAAATTATTCAAGGAATAATGGATGTGCTAGCTGATAACCAGTAAGATCCAGATGACAGTAGTGTTTTACCACGTGTTTCTCCAAAAGAGGCTTTTCTAGCTGTGGATATCTTGAAGAATTATTTAATACAACACGAGAGGAATATAACATATTTGGTTTATACCCTTCTAAATGTTAAAGATGAAATTGTATTTGATTCACATGGAAAGAAGAAACGGTTAATTATAGATGCATCTTTTAGCAAAGAATAAAATTGAAAAAAAAAAAGAGTTCTCTAGAAAACACTTTAGTTTTATGTATTGTATATAAAATTTTAGTATATTTAGTGAATTGTTATTTTATATTTTCATTGGGCCTTAAGGATTTTTTAAAAATTATTATCTTATGCATTTAACAAGGTTATTATTTTATTCCCTTGGCCCAAGTCAGGACCAAAAAATTATTATTTAACCGAGATTATTAATTTATCTTATATTCATTTATCGAGGTTTTACTGTATAAAGAGTTTTATTTTCTTTAGATGTATTTAGCTAACAAAATGTAACTAAATTACAATTTTTATGTTATGTTTGGTAATACAAATTATAATTATATAAGTTATATATTTTAAAAATATTAACTACTACAAAATAATATTAATACAATAATTTTTTCTAAAAGAGTAACAAAAATTGAAATTAAATCATTCTAAGTAATATGTTAGTTTATGAAAGTAATCGATGATACTATTATCTATATAAATAATCAGAAAAATTAACATCATATACAATTTTATTTAACTGCTTTAACATTTCTTATTTGGAGTATTATTTTCCTTTAACATTTAATATGTACTTATCATCGTTTGAATTTGAATTTATATCATTAAAATTATCAATATTTCTTTCTTTTATATACTATTTTACCTCCGAATGAAGTTATAAAGTATACAATATGTTAATATGATTTAACTTTTATTTTTGAGGTAATGTTAATATGAGAAATTTTTTTTTAAGAACACCAAATGTTTTCTCAACAACATTTCGAAGTTTTGAATGTCTTAAATTAAAGAGTTCGTAAGATATCTTTAGTACTTGTGTTTAGCTCAATTCTCTCAAATAGTATCATACTTCATAATACGGTGTAAGAAAACCTTTTTATTTGCATAACTAATATCTACTACATTATATTTGAATTCACAGTGCAAACAATCGTAGTTTTGATTATAGAAACTTATATACACTTAATTTGGAGAAAAATTATGATATGTTATAACACTTTTATAATAAGTAAATCAAGTTAAAAATATAAAATTATAATATATAACATTTATAAAAAAATGTTTTGTAAAGTGTCCAGAACTTTCAAAACACTTCTTATAAATAATATATATATTTTTTATAACTTTAGGAAATTATTTTTATCAATAAATTATGACAAAAATTATAACGGTTTTTATAAATAATTATATTATTTTTCATAATAAATAACATGAACATGTAAATAAGTTATGTCTATACTTTTTAACCATAAATTTTTATAAATAAGTATATATTAACACTTTTATAACATGTAAATTATTTTTATAATATTTTTATTATATTTTAGAAATTTTATGATTTAAATAATATTTTTATAGCTTTATAAAATATATATAAATTTTTTATAATATAATCTTTTAGGATTTATAATATAAAATTTAAATATTTTTGGTAATAATCATCCCAAATGCTCATATGTGCTTATGCTTATAATATAATTTTTATAATTTAAACTTGTATAAAAATAATTTTTAAAGTTAAATCATGTACACGTATTTGGAAAGCTATAGGGTAATTAAATTTTGGAGTAATTACTTGCAAAATTATTCCAATTCTCACTCTCCCTTAAGAATTATAAATTGTAATTGAGATGTTTCAATTACACCCAATTTAGTGAGATCTACAAATTATAATGATTACTCAAACATAAAATTCCTATGTAATTATAAGTAATAACACCCAAATCCAATTATTAGGTGACTTTCTAAATATTATGTTAGGGTTAAACATTAATTTGGCTCCAAAATAGTAAATTTAGAGTAAAAATTAAACATTTCTGTAAATATAAATATATATAAGGTTTTCTATTTTTCTTAATTTATATTTATATTTTTCCAAATATTTTGTAATTAATTTAGAGTTTTCTTCAAACAATCTTATATAAAAATATAAAAAGCTTTTAATTAATAAAATCATAAATTACTATATTAATTTTTAGGATAGAACATATTATATTAAAATATAAATTTTTTATTAAAGAATGTGTTATATTTTGCTAATTTATTTTGCAATTAGCGTCTATAAGTACTCCTACCATTGACATTATATGGGTGTATACAATTTCATTACAAATAAAAGTTCTACACATGCTAAAAAATTGGGAGTTGAGAGGCTTTCACTATGTTCCTTTGATAAACCTATGCTTAATTCATCAAATTTTTTTTTTTCCATAATTCGTATGTTGAATCATAAATGCTTGGTTTTATTCACTATTTTTTCAATATTTTTTCGGTAATGTCTATAAGAAAAATATGAGGTTTGTATAACTTTTTGGGGGCTTAGGAGTGAGATTTTACATGCTTGTTGTAACATCTCTAAAATCACTATAACAAATAAGGGTGCTATACCTACAACATACATAATGAATTCCTCGAGTAAATGAAATGAGATATATCGGTGTTAGTACTGAAGGGTATTGGATATCAAAGAAAGTTGAAACAATATTATATTGTCAGAATTAATCTGTGGTATAGACTAAATTGTAAAGATGTGAAAAGTAACAATGTCAAATTATAAATATTTAAAAGTTGAAGGTTAAATTAACAGTAAGAAAGGTTGAAGGACCATAAATAAATTTTATCAAAATTGTGAATGCCACAATTGTAAATATTAAAAATTGAAACGGGCAAATTGATCATTTTGTAAATGAGATAATCTTTGATCAAATTACAAAAATGCCTTTAGACATGTTAAATTTGAACCATTGAATTTGCTTAATGACGAAGGATTTGATATGAGCCATTGGATTAAAAAAAAAAACTATATTCCTTATTTTTAGTTCATGAAATTATTGGCAACATAATAACTATTGAATCTTATTGGGAAATGAGATGAAATATAAGTTCTTGGATTGAAATTATAATGTTGGATAATTTTATTATTTTTATTATTTATTATTAGATAATTATCAAGCAAATATAAAGAAAAACTTTTATATTTCCCATGTTACCAAAATGTAAGAGAAAAAGAAGAAAAGAGAAACTTTCATTTCCTTGCAATGTGATCTATCTTCATCAAATTTCACTATTTCAACCCAAAACCTTAAGAATTTCCATAGAAACCAAATAGAAAAGGTTAGAAAAGGTTATGTTGAGACCTTAGTGAACTTATGTTGAAGAGGCTAGCTATTTTTAAGAAGTGAAAGCCTTAAAATTCTCTCTCCTATGACCAACCCTTTGTGTTAAGGAAGGATGGTGGATGACTTTGCTAAATATAGCTAGTTTCATGCTTGATTCATGGGAGAATGCACCTTGAAATGGGGAGGGGAGTTCAACGGACACATGGAAAACTTTTGTGGCTTATTTTGTATATTTTACAAAGTCTTGGGTGCCTAAATTAAACATCTCTATGGACGGTTGGACCGCCTATGGCCAAATTGGGCTCTTTCCTCCCTTAGTGGACGGTTTGAACTTTATACTTGGCAACAGGCTTGTCCACTTTAATGGCCCATTTGAGAGCTGGGTCAAAATGATTTGAAAGTCCAACAAATGAATTTAGGACGTCCCATGTTGATCAGCTACCATCCTACGTCTGTACCGAATTGGAAAAAATATGTAAAATTAACATGTAAATAAGTAATATTACAAATTTAACTTTAATTATGTCCTGCTTTACAGATTTGTAATACAAGTACAAAATTTGCTATCAAAATACTCAAATTTTGTATGAATTACTAGTCAGAAGGGGTTGAATGTTTATATAATTTAGAGTTATCACACCCCTAAATTTAATTCATTGTTCATCTTGAGTGATGAGATAATGCTAACTTACATTAGAACTCAATGAGTAACTTTTGCAAAAATCCATTCAAATGAAATTAGTCCTTCTCATTGATAAGTTATAAAAGTAATATATTTTAATCTCATTCTTAATGCATTTTTGGATGATTAATTATAAAAATTAGTGAACTTGATGTTCCTAATCCTTTAAATTCATGTTTCTATACTTAAGAGAACATTTGGGAGCGAAAGGAGTGAAAAACGAGCCAAAATCGGACAAAAAGAGTTGTTTTCAGGATCCACACGGGCAGGCCACACGCCCGTGTGAGCCATACGAGCTGGCCACACGCTCATGTGCCAGCCCATATCAATTTCGCAACCTGCTTCCCAAATACACTGAAAAACCTAATTTTTAGGTTTTCTGAGCATTCTAAAGTCTATAAATACCTCAAAGAAAACACTCAAAGAACACCATCGGAATCAACTTGGAAGCAGATCTCCCTCAAGATCAAAGATCTCCATTTAATTTCTTTCAAAATTTTATTGAGTTTCATTATGTCTTGTGGTTATCCTAAATTTGAAACGTTTCTATTCTAGATTATGAACTAAATTCTCTAAATACCTAGGGAAGATGAAACCTATGATGAATCTTATTATTTGATTTCTAATTTACATGATAAATACTTGTTTCTTGTTCTCAATTATGTATGCTTATTTCTTGTTTTAATATTTTCGGAATATTAAATTCATGTTTAATGCGCTTATTTTAGTGGAGCAAAAGTCCCTGTTTAAGAGTATATCTAGCAAATCTATCAGATTAGAGTCAAATCTAATAGGGGAATCCATAGATCGAGTAATAGAACAATAGGGGTTTTAATTAGAAAGAGATTTTAATTAATCAACCTAGAGTTAGTTGTTCTTACTCTCGAAAGAGGTATTAACATAATTTATGGATTTCTACAAATCAAAACACAAGTGAATAAATCGTTTAATTTAGATTCATGATAATAGGTGAAGTCTAGGCGGATTCTTTCCTGTGTATTGTCTATCTTATTGGTTATCTTCGATTATTTTCCTATTTCATTCTCTATTGCGTTCTTAGTTAGATTTGTTTAGTAATTTTAGCTTAAAAAAATCACTCCAATTTGTCGGCTAAATAATGGAAAAAGGGTAATTACTAGTACTTTTAGTCCTCATGGATACAATATAACACCCCTAACCCATATCTATCGCCGGAACAGGGTTATGAAGTATTACCAGAGTTTACAGAATATTTACAAATATTTCATATCAATTACTATTCATTTTCTGAGATTATTCTTAACGTCCCTTAAATGGACCCTCGAAGCCCAAATGGACCCTCGAAGCCCAAAACGAGTATTAGAATCAAGTCAGGACTTAATTAAGAACTCAAAGAATTTTTTGCAAAATTTCTAAAATTTTTCCTAGGTACAGGGCTCACACGCCCGTGTTCGACCCCATGTAACTCTCTGACTTGTGCCACACGGCCAGCCACACGCCCATGTGGGTAAGCCGTGTGATCAATTTAATTTTTAAAAATTAGGTGCAGGGTTCACACGGCCAAGACACGCGCCCATGTTCTAGGCTGTGAAGCACATACAGTTCAGACACACGCCTGTGTCTCTACCTGTGTGCTAAATTTTGGGCATTCTATTTCTCGAATTTAAGATGCAGAGGACACACGGCCTAACCACACGCCCATGTACCAGGCCATGTGTCACACACGGTCTAGACATACACTCGTGTGTCTGCTCGTGTGGACAAAATAAAGCCATTTCTAGCTTCATTTCTCACCCAAAATTTTACCAATAACTTGCACCAAAACTTATAACCAAATACCAACCAATTCAAGAATTATATCAGGACCAATTCAAACATCTAAAACAATATATCATTAATTTATGATTTTATTTTTAATAATCGTATTCATTTAGCATAGCTCAATCAAATCATAATATATATACTCATGATAATACCATAAGATTACCTTAATAAATATCCCAAAATATAAATCATTACTAGCCATCTCAAATAGCTAGATCATAAACAACATTTATATGCCAACATTTGTCTAAGTTACCTATGCATGCCATTATACCAAAATAAGGTTACTATTTATACCAAAACAAGCTAGCGGATAATGTGATGATGCTCCAACTGTTCACCAACCTTCGCAAGCTTCCAAGCACTATAAAACAAAGAAAAGTAAACTTAATAAGCATATTATGCTTAGTAAGTTCGTATAACTGGAATTAAACTTACCAATCTCATTTATTAAAATTAAGCTTATAATAACATGTTTCCATCAACTTGGAAAAATTGCCTAAACACACGCATTCAATCAAACAAGTGAGTAACTTAATTATCATATACATTAAGTAAACATAGATGAGCTCATCATGATATATTCTTTCAAGACATTATTCATTTCGTCTCATAATTCTCATAACATGTCAAGTATTTTATCCGTTGAATCATTGAAATTCCGATGGATACTCAAATAGTACACTCAAGGTGTACAATTCAATAACCAGTCATTTCATATTCAAGAGTACCCATTAGGGCACATAAACAGTGAGCACACTCTCGAGCCACATATCACATAACAGGGTTACTTGTACAAGCTAAATCTTATTTCCAACATATGCTCACAAGAGCTTAATCAGGATTACCCGTTCGGGTTAAATCCTATCTATAACATATGCTCAAGAGGGCTTATATCAGGATTACCAGTCCAGACTAAATCCTTTCTGTAATGAGGTCAATAGGATTACTCGTCCGAGCTAAATCCCATCAGCAACAAATGTCGGACCTCATTCAATAAGGGAAATCACATTTATCTATTGAATTTCAATATTCAAACGGAACTTAATCCTTTTCAAACAATTTCAAGTATGCATTCATTTCTTATATTGTAACATCCAAACAATTTACATACAAATAAACTATATTCTATACAAATACAACTTCCAATTCAACATATTTACGTGCTCAATTAAGTTACACGAACTTACCTCGACACTTGTTCGCGTATATAAATCTACTAATCTGAAACTTTCTCCTTTCCTCGTTCTAACTTTGAATTTGAGTTATCGTGATCTATATAAATGAATTTAATCATCAATTTATCACATTTCAGATTCATTTGGACTCAATTTACATCCTAGGCAAAATTACCATTTTGCCTTTAAATTTTCAATAAATTCCAATTTTGTCCTTAGGCTCGGAAAATGAAATTCATGCAATTTACTCTTTTTTCTAAACCTAACCAAAATTTCAATATAAAATTTAGCACATACATTCTATAAAATTTAGAATTTTTCTTCAATTTTCATAACTTTACAAATTAGTCCCTAAATCATGTTTTCATCAAAAATCACTTTGTAAAAGTTGTTTATCTATCAACAACCTTTCATTTTCTACCATAAATTTCTAATTTTCAGCATATTCATCCATGACATAACTTCTATACTTTGATAAATTTTCAAATTAACCCCCCAAATAGATAGATTAAACTATCCCGGTTTCAAAAATATCAAAATTATTAAAAACGAGACAAGAAAACTTACCCAATTAAGCCAAGAAAGATTGTTTTCTCTTTCCTAGGGTTTTTATAGAATATTTGGGGGAATAAGATGATATAAAATGATTTTAATTCTATTTTAATTATTTATCATATTTAATTATTTTTATTTCCAATTTAGTCCTTGCTCTTTTGCTAAATTTCCACGGATGAATTATCAAAAATATCTACTAAATTTTGATTAATGGTCTAATTACCATATAAGGACCTCAAGTTTTGAATTTCATAGTTATTTAATCCTTCTAGCTACTAGAATTTAATTTTTGCATTTTATGCAATTTGGTCCTTTCCGTAATTAAGCACATAATCGGTAAAATTTTCTTATCAAAATTTTCACATGACATCTCTATCATAATATGAACCATGCAATAAAAATAAAATAAAATTTATTTTCGGCTCGGATTTGTGGTCCCGAAACCACTATTTTGATTTCACTGAAAATGGGCTATTACATGCGATATTCCCTACACATCATAACTATATTATTGTTCGATAGGTGCGTTTGGCTTAGACGTATTTATAGTTAGTTTAGTGACCATCAAGTTTTTGGCACCGTTTTCGGGGACTAAAATATTAGGAACACTTGATTTTTATTAATTTAGTCATATATTTTTATTGAATTTTATTTTTGCTTTTGTTTAATTTTTGTTTTCTAATTTTTCTTCTATATGCTTCTGGCAGGTTCCTCCAGTTTATGACTAAAAGAAACCTGTTAGGACCATTACTATTTGACAGTGAAATTGAAAGTATTGCTTGCATAAACTGTAGAGAAGCAAGGCAGAGTCGACATAATATAGTAGACGGGCAAGATGACATTATTATTATTACTGAGGAGATGGGTGATAATCAGAATAATCAACTACCTCCTGCAGTTGCTGCAAATCCCGCAAATCTAGATCTTGTTCCTTGTACTATGTACGATTATGCCAAGCCCACTCTGACTGGGGCTAAATTGAGTATTCTGCGTGTAACACCCTAAACCCGGCCTAGACGTTTCGACTGGATCTGACATGTTGCATCAAAGTGTTGTTCAAAAACCGAGCTTGTCGATTAAAGATCGTTATTGAATTTTCAATCCATTTTAATTAATTGCTACTGAAAACGTTAATGTTGTAAAATCAGAACATGTTGTCCAATTACTGGTCATATCAATTGTTATAAGTTTGTTAATCTGATTTAAATCGCAGAAAATTTTCTAATTGAAAACCTTAAAGTTTTAAAATTTTGAATCTTGTTGAAAACAGTTATTAACTTGGAAAAAAAAACCTGTTTCTCCTAATCTAGCAGTTTAAAGGAAGAAATCAAAATTCAACTAAAAGTTAAATCCTCAAATAGCCTTATTACATAAGTAAAACCCAAATATAAAATCTTTAAATAAATAAAGTCATAAGTAAATCATTTGCAATCGTATGGCTACCTCTGAGTCCCTCGCAGCTCTAAATTGTCTAAGGCTGGGGATTACCTGTATAATTAAAAGAAAGGGTGAATTTGCAAAAACTCAGTGTGTAATCCCCCAAACAGTTAGACAGTAAACGGTACATGCAGAACAATCTGGGCCGTATCCCTATTTAGTAATTGAACAGTCTAGGCTTTAGCCCTATACAGTAACGGTGTGGGCTTAAGCCCAATTCAGTATCAGTACAGTGTAGTCATGTAATCCATCCCAATCCAACCAACACACCACCCGTACCAACCAACACACTATGTGGGGATTAAATCAACCCACCCAACCAACACACCAATATTGCAGTGAAGCTGCTAACAATAATGCAACAAAGCTGCTAATATTAGTAAACGTGGCAAAGCCACCAGAGCAGTAATTACGTGGCAAAGCCACTAATACAGTACTTCCTCCAAATCAGAAACCCAACCCCATGCAGTATGTCGTGTCATAAATATTACATGTATGCAGTATGTCATATTCAAAACCATTCATACAAATGTCATACACACATCAATTAACCTACCACTAGGGGTATAATGGTCATTTTGTCGGTTAGGGGTAAAACAGTAATTTTACCCCTTAGAGGTATTTCGATCATTTAACTAATTTTTGGGTGTTGGTACAGATAATGACCCTTCAAAAGGTCTACAGTTGTCTCGAACGACTTAGATAACCCATATGGCTAAAACAGTGTGAATGGGCCCAAGGCCCACTCGGCCCAGGCCGGCCCACACGCTCGTGTGGCCCATTTAGCCGAATTTTAGTCGTGACTATGCAATCCCCATAGCCCACTCCATTATTTGTCACTTACGGTAAATTTTATCCATGTAGGGCCCACGAGCCCATTGGGCCCACACGACCCATCTTGGCCCAACGAGGTCCATAACGACCTAAGCCCACGAGAACACTCGTGGCGGCTTCTACAGTCTATCGCTCATGATTTTTGGGCTTGATTTACCGCACGAGCGTTCGCATGCTCGTGAGGCCTCAAATGCCGAAGTTTTGGCTTTTCTGCTCTTGCTGATTCACAATAACATAGTGGTACGAATACACACCTTTATCCAACGTTTTGAAAGTAGCAAAATTGGGTGTACGACTACACACTTTCTAGAGACCCCTTATGAAATACCAAAAGCACCAACCTAGATTCAATCCAAATATTCAATCAGCCTTAAATCGGTAATAATAAGATTCACAAACCCTGAATCTCTATACTATCCATACCACTAACCTTGATAAACAGGAATGTAGCCTTAAACCCTTAAATTGCTTGGCTAGACTCCCACAATTGTTGATTGACCACTAACTGCATAACAACAGATCTCGTTAGAGTGTTGATTAAGGATATAGTTTACACCCATCAACAATAACTTGAGCAAGATAGAGGATAACTTACCGTATCCTTCAGAACCGAATACTGACTTAAGAGGCGGCACATGTGAGTAGAGTATTGCGTTCGATCTAAGAGAGTAAACTGAAGGAAGATCATTAGATAGAAGTAACGATAATCCTAGAAAGGAAAATTGCAAAGTAACAAAAACAAAACTTAATTACCTACCACCAATATTCGGCTTGGTAACAAAGAGAAAGGGTAATGATAGATTCGCAACAGAAGTAGAGTGACAAAATGAAAGTATGAGGTGGTCTATGCTGTGATCGGCTTGTCAGAGTTTTAGAAGGTGTGAGGAGAAAATAAGATATTCAGCTATTACTTAGGAAGAAAGGGAGAGACAGAAGCAGAGATGATCCAGAGATAGCATTTTCAGTCAAACACCAAGAGCGGGATTGAAGTTCTAAGGTATTCGATTTAGAAAAGAGGAGAAGAAGAATGCCAATTCAGTAGAGAGAAAATGTGAAGAAGAAAGGGAAAGGTTTCAAAAGAGAGTTTGGCACATGCTATCTTGTATTCGGCAAAACAATCGAGAAATAAAGTTGAAAGAAGAAAGACCTGAATGGTCAGAAGCATACCAAAAACAAAATGAGGAAACAAAAGCTCAAGAGGAATGCTACTGAAAACAAAATGAAAAACCCTATTGTTCCTATACCAATTCGCCACAACCAAAGGAAAAGAGAAGTTCCCAAAGTGCCAAATACACATCCTAAAGAGTCTCAAATTCGGCCAACACCTTCTCACCCAAACTCCACGATTTTCTCCCTCTTCTCTCTCCACCTTTTCCTCCTCCAAATCTCTACCAACCTTCATCCAAATCTCTTTTGACCAAGTCTCCAACCACCTCTTCAGAGTTTGACTCAAACTCTACCTCTCACACTACAGAGACATAAAATAAAATCCCTTTTGCATTACCTGGGATTCGAACCCATGCCCTCTCAGATGCTCCACATGCTACTTGCCACTAAGCCACAAGGCTTTTTGTGACATAAAACAAACACAATTATTTATAAAGCCCATGTGCCAGTATCCAGATTCTTTTAAGAGTAAAATCAAAAATTTTGCAAAAGCTGGAGCTTGAACCCAGGACTTCCCAGACACTCCCAAACATACCCAAATCACCTAGCCATTAAAGTAAACATGGAATTTATGCCAAATCACGCAAAATTGCAGACCTTATATTTTTGGGGCGTTACAGTGCGACCCACTATGCTGCAAATAATTTCGAACTAAAGCCAAACACTATTCAGATGATACAAGAATTTGTTCAGTTCGATGGTTTGGAAGATGAAGATCTAAATACTCATTTGACTAATTTTCTAGAAGTCTGTGATACTTTCAAGATAAATGGCATTTCTGATGATGACATTCACCTACGGTTATACCCTTTCTCATTGAGAAACAGAGCTAAACAGTGGTTGAATTCTTTACCATGAGGTTCTATCACTACATGGGATCAAATGACCGAGAAATTCCTACTAAAGTACTTCCCACCGGCTAAGACAGTCAGTTTGAGGAATGATATATTTTCCTTCATTCAGATAATGATTTATTGAGAAGGTGCCCTCACCATAGGTTACCTCTATGGTTACAGGTTTAAACCTTTTAGAACGGTTTAAATCCCTTAACTACATAGTTGATCGATGCAGCAGCCAGTGGTACAGTTAACAATAAAACACCCGAAGTGACTTATGAATTTATAGAGAAGATTACACTGAATAATTATTAATGACAAGTCATGACGACGAAGCCGATAAAAGCAACCGGTGTCTTTAATTTAGATATAGTCACTATGTTATCAAATTAGGTAGAAAAATTAAATAAGAAAATTGGTGGTTTATATGCTTCTACACAGGCACATCCGATGATGCAATGCGATACAAATGGAGGAGGAATGAACAATCCATAATGTTTACCCTACGGTCCTAGCACAAAGAATAAACAAATCAATTTTATGGGTAATAATTCTATGCCTCAAAATAACCCTTATAGTAATACCTATAATGCAGGTTGGAGGAGCCATCCCAATTTTTCTTGGGGTGGTCAAGGAAATCAGAGAGCATAACCCCCTCTGGGCTTCCAACAATAACCTTACCAATAAGAGAAGAAGCTGTCCCTTGAGGTGATGTTAACCAAGTTTATCTCGGTGTCAGAAACCTATTTTCAGAACACTGAAGTAGAGCTTAAAAATAAACAAGCATCAATTCAAGGGCTCGAGAACCAAATAGTCCAACTTGCTCAGTTAATCTCAAAACGACCATAAGGTAGTTTGCCTAGAAATACCGAAAGTAACCCAATGGAGCAACTTCATGCAATTACTATTTGAGATGAAAAAGGGTTAGTTGAATCTGAATTAGAACCAAGGTAAGAAAGTGTGGTAAGTAACGGTAAGGTTGAGGCAAACCAGAATGAGCAAAAGCCAGTTGCTATAGAATATAAATGTAATGCCCTCACGCCCGAGACTGTCTCCAGAGTCGAGCTTGAAGTGTTACTAAACTTAATTTATCATTTAAAGAATTTTAAATCAATTATTCCAACTTTTGCAATAAACTGTCAATCTGCGACACTGTAGCTTAAATTTCGAGTTTCGAAACTTGAAATTAAGATCCGTAAATTTTCCCTGAAACTATACTCATATATCTATCTATTAACTTTTTTCTAGAATTTTTGGTCTGACCAATTAGTACAGTTTATTAGTTAAAGTCTCCCCTGTTACAGGGTTTGACTACTCTGACCCCTGTGTATTACGAATCAGATATCTCCCTGTATAGAGTTTTAATGATTATGCCATTTATTTCTCATAAAACTAGACTCAATAAGGATTTCATAAATGTAAGGTAAAACTCCTAATTATTTTTGTAAAATTTATGGTAGATTTTTAAATTCAGAATAGGGGATTCAGAGATCACTCTGACCCTGTTCCACCAAAACTTAAATATCTCATAAAATATAACTCATTTACCTGTTTTGTTTCATACATATGAAAATAGACTCATCAAGATTCGATTTCATACTTATTCATATTTAATTCTATTTCTTACTATTTTTAGTGATTTTTCAAATTCACATCATTGCTGCGGCAATATTCTGTTTTATAGCAAATTTTACTTTACTATAGATTTTCATGGACTAAATAGCATTTTAAATATACATGACATCAAATATGATTTAGATTGGCCATTCCAATGGCTAATCATTTACAAACCCTTTTCTTACCAAACCATAACCATATCATAAGATCATTTACACAAAGTGAGTATAGTGCTATACATGCCACATTCAAAATATACAAGCCATTTTACCAATTTAGGCCTTCAGATAATGTCAACGAGCCTTCGACCTATCCCGATTCTCAAGCCGGCTTGTCAAAACTACAATGAGTGAAAAGAAGGGAGTAAGCATAAATGCTTAGTAAGTTCACATGCAAATAACAAGTAACATGATCATGCAATCCAACATAAACATCATTAAGATACTCATGTCATAAGAATACTTACTATCTTACCACAATTTTGTCTTACCAAATTCTCAACCAAGGATTAAATTCATACCTGTTCATTTTCACTTCTTCAACACGTTCCTCATCGAATCACTTTCATTTTAAGTACTCTCTCTATTCTCTTATGATTCTTCCGTTGAACACATTGGAATATAATTTTGGATAAGCGGATAGTGTGCACGTAAGTGCTATACTCATAGCTAAACAAGCTCAATAGCTTCTGAAATCTATGTAGTCAAGCTACCATGTAACCCGCCCATAAACGAACTCGGACTCAACTCAACGAGCTCGGATGCCTAGTTACATCTCACGAACTCGGAACTCAACCATCTTAGTGACATGTCACTTGTACCCTAATATATTCCCAAGGTCCAAATGGGATTCTTCTCAATTTTACATTTTGATCACCTTCTTCGAAATGTAAAAACCGATACTTGCTAACATCTCATACTTATCAAGTTGTTCACATAATTTGCATATTACCAAATAATAATTCACAAAGCATAATATTTCATGATAATAAATATCATATCATACAAATATCATTAAATAACTTAAAATAAAAATTACGTTACCTTATTTACACATGAACTTACTTCGATACAAAATATTAGCAATCGAGCCTATTCCTCGTAAACTTTATTTTTCCCTCGATCACGACTTGAATCTTGTTTCTATTGATCTATAATACCAAATTAATTTTATTTAATACATACATTCATCAAAACAGCCCCTAATATGAACTTTGGAAAAATCACCATTTTGCCCCTAAACTTTCACATATTTACACTTTTGCCCCAAGGCTCGTAAATTAAACCTCATCCTATTTTATTATGTTTTATGACATGATGATCATTTTTCCCTTCTATAGAAACATCAAATTCACACTCTAACATGTACTTATGAATATTAGGTATTTTTACCGATTAAGTCCTTTTACTCGTTTTCACTTAAAACCGAGTAGCACAAGTTGTCTAACATAATTTAAAACCTCATATTCTATCATAAAACACCAAAATACACAAATTTCACCTATGGGTGTTTTTCCAAATATGAACCCTAGGTTGACTTATTGCTAGCATAAGCTAAATCGAGCTACCGGGATTTCAAAAACATAAAAATCATTAAAAACGGGGCTTGAAATCACTTACTCTGAAGCTTGGAAGTTGAAGAAACCCTAGCTATGGAGAGAGGTAAGGTTCGGCCAAGGCTTGATGAAGATGAACACATTTTGGCCTTAATTTCCCTTTTAATTAATTTTAATTACAAAATGACTAAAATACCCTTAATACATTTCTTTGAAAATTTTGATGTACAAGCCCATTTTTGTCCAAAATTTTAGAAATTGGTCAAACAACCATTATGTGCTTCATGCAAAATCTTTTGAATCAACTTATCATTTTTCGGTACACCAATCCGGTTTTTAAACATCAAGCAACCATCAGAACTGATTCTGAAATCTGACCCTGTATCAACCTCACATTGTTTTCTTTTGGCTTGCAAATCTTCATCGATTTTCTAAGCTTCACAAATCTATTGTAAAAACATCGGTCTTGCTCTTAACTCTGCTAAAATCGAACGATCATCTGATACCTTTAACTGAGTGTTCATAGCTCTCAAAGCAAATAGCAACTTTCTGCTTAAAGCATCGGCAACCACATTCGCTTTTCCCGGATGGTAGTCAATAACAAACTTGTAATCTTTCAATAACTCCAACCATCTTCGTTGTCTCAAATTCAAGTCTTTTTGTGACATCAAGTACATAAGACTTTTCTGGTCGGTATATACTCGACACTTTTCACCATACAGATAATGTCGCCAAATCTTCAGAGCAAACACTATAGCAGCCAATTCCAAATCATGAGTCGGATAATTCCTTTCGTGAGATTTTAACTGCCTCGAAGCATAAGCCACCACTTTTCCTTCTTGCATAAGTACACATCCTAAGCCATTTCGAGAAGCATCACTATACACCACAAATTCTTTACCTGATTCGGGTTGTACCAACACTGGTGCTTCAGTTAATAACTTTTTCAATTCTTCAAAACTCTGTTGACATTCTTCCGTCCACTCAAATTTAGCATCCTTTCGGAGTAGTCTAGTCATAGGAGCAGCAATTATAGAAAATCCATTTACAAACCACCGATAATACCCAGCTAGCCCCAAGAAACTTCTAACCTCGGTTACATTTTTTGGTGGTTTCCAATCAACAATGGCCGAAATTTTTCTAAGATCAACCCGTATACCATCGCCTGAAACAACAAGACCCAAAAATCCAACTTTCCGAAGCCAAAATTCACTTTTACTAAACTTGGCATATAATTGCTTATTTCTCAAAGTTTGCAAAACTATCTTCAAGTGTTCGGCATGTGCTGTCTCATATTTCGAATAAATTAAGATGTCATCTATAAATACCACAACAAATTTATCCAAATATGGCTGAAATATGCGATTCATCAGATCCATAAACACAGCAAGAGCATCTGTTAACCCGAATGGCATAACTAAAAATTCATAATGACCGTACCTTGTTCTAAAAGCAATTTTAGGCACATTCGACTCTTTTACTAGTAGCTGGTAGTACCCAGATCTCAAGTCAATCTTTGAAAACCATGTCGCTCCTTTCAGCTGATCAAACAAATCATCAATTCTCGGTAATGGATACTTGTTCTTGATTTTCACCTTGTTTAATTGCCGATAGTCAACACACAATCTCATAGAACCATCTTTCTTTTTCACAAATAATACGGGAGCACCCCAAGGTGAAAAACTCGGTCTCACAAAGCCTTTATCAGTCAACTCTTGCAATTGCAACTTTAGTTCTTTCAACTCTGCTGGTGCCATTCTACTGAGCAATCGAAATCGGAGTTGTTCCCGGTATCAACTCAATACCAAATTCTATTTCCCTGACTGGAGGCAAACCCGACAACTCTTCTGGAAATACATCCGCGAACTCACACACAATCGGCACTGATTCAACTTTCTTTTCAATTTCTTTTGTATTAAGTACATACGCCAAAAAAGCTTCATAACCCTTCCTCAAATATCTCTGAGCCAACATCGAAGAAATCACACTAGATAATGCCTCTGATTTGCCTGGTTCAACCCGCAGAATTTTACCACTTTCACACTTTAATTCTATAACCTTTTCTTTGCAATGTACTATAGCATCGTGCAATGTTAATGTGATAGCCCAAAATTGACCCTAGTCGGGAAGTGGTTTCGGGACCGCTAAACCGAGTCACCGAAATGTTTGAATGTAATATTTATTGTCTAGAATATGTAATTATGAATGTGTGAAAATTTCAAGTTCCGATTTAGCCGATTGCATGTGAATTCAGTTAGTAGGACTTGTGTGACACTTTTGAAAAGTGAAAGGCTAATCTATAAGGACCTAATAGTGCATGTAGTCAAAGGGAGGACTTGCATGTCAAATCCCCCAAGTTGTAGTGGCGCCATGACAAGGAATCATGGGCTAAACATGTCATGAAACATGTTTTGTTGGTGCATTAGGGAGAAACAATAAACAAATAAGTACGGGTAATAAAGAAAGAAAAAAATGTGTGTGTGTGAGTGAAACCCCCATTGCCGTGCATTGTGGAAGAGAAAAGAAAAAATTGTTCATCCATCTTTTCATTCTCTCTTGATCGAAAATACTAGAGGAAGGAAGGAATTTTGCTTCATGTTTGTTTTGGAAGAGGATTAGGAAGAGGTTGGCTATACTTGCATCAAGATTAAGGTATGTTTGAGGTTGTGCCATGAGATTCATGCATGTTTTAGTTGCTAGCTTGATGTTCTTGGTAGCCCATGGTTCAAATCTTTGCTATGTCATGGGAATGAAATTCGCCAAAGTAAATGTGGTGTTAATGCCATTGCATGCTAAATATCAAGCTTGATAATGATACATGTGATGGGGATTGAGGACTCTTAGATTTTCTTTTAGCATTTTGAATGAGATACTAAGTTCTTTGTTTAATCATGACCAAAATTATGGTGTTGTGATGTATTCGCCATGGTACATCCATAAGTGTGATTTATGCTCATTGCATGGAAAGTAAGATTTGTGTATTGAAATTTTGTTCATGTTTAGTTACAATCAACTTGAGATTCGGCTCTAGCATATATATATGTATATACGCTTGCACACGATGTATTGGTATGACATATATGCTATTTCAAGGTGTATATTTGCTTGTGATGATGTCTCGATTATGAAGTAAATGAGAGATGTGTATTGAGCTACGATATGTAATGCGTTAGTAGTAAAATGTATGCTGTTTTTGTGTGGTATTAAGTGTATAATTGGCCTCAACATGGACATGTATATTCGGCCACATGAGGGGAAATTGGTGTGCATGCATTCGGTTAGAGGCAAGCATATTGATGCCTATTCTTGGCTTAGAAAATTGCTAAGAGGAATATTAACTAATGTGTTGAGTTCGATTCATGATTTCGCATATATGCGACTTTGATGCCTAATGAGTATATATATTGGCTAAGTATCTTGAATTCTCTTCGATGCTCAAATGATAAAACCAATTTATTTGTTAAATTAAGCTCAAGAGCAAAGGGAGCTAAATTCGATAAGGGAAGGAAAAGTCGTCGGATAGTCGTCGAAATCGCTCGACCACGTCCGAGGTAAGTTCTTGAGTAATAGAGCTTAAATTCGAATTGATTAGATCATGTTTAAAGCAAATTAAAATCATGCTCTTTGTGTGTGGCTATTGAGCCGAAATTGCAAGTGTAAAAAGTGCCTTGTGTTTGAGTTTTGCTATTGAAAATGAAATACTGAATGTGTCATAATTTATTGATAATTGTGCTCGGTTATTCAATGATGTCCGGCTAAGTCCCGAAGGCTTTGTGCTAAGTGACTATATCCGGACTAGGATCCAAGGCATTCGTATGAAGTTAATAAATCGGGCTAAGCCCAAGGCATTGTGCAAGTTACTAAACCCGGTTAAGTCCCGAAGGCATTCGTGCGAAGTCGCTATAACCGGCTTCGTCCCAAGGCATTTGAGCGAGTCGTTATATCCGGTTAAATTTCGAAGGTACGTGATTCTAGAATAAGCGATCTTGCTGTAAAATTTCAGTTAATGCGCTTGAAAAAAATTCCAGCAATGAGGTATGTTCATATGAGCTTGAATTAGTTGATTCCTTCAATAATATTCGCCATCGAGTAATGAGTTTCCGGTATTTGACTAAGGTGATCCCTTATGTATGAACATAGGGGTTGGAATGTGAAATGAGTATGATATTGAGAATTTGTGCATATGAAATTATCCGTTAGCTTTATGAATGCTATGCTTTTGTTGTGCTGGAATTTCTTGCTCAAACTTACTAAGCATAAATTGCTTACTCCGCTTTCTCTGCTTTCTCTGCTTTTATAGATTTTGCTCGTTAGCTATCGGATTCGGGATTATTGAAGTCAAGTCATCCACACTATCAAAGCCTCCATTTTGGTATAATTTTGGTTGAACTTTGAAATGGCATGTATAGGACTACCCTTTTGTTGAAGGTCATGTACCTTTCGGTTTTGTGTAAACTTGGATAGCCATGCGAAAATGGCTTATATACGCTTTTTAGTATAGTACTATAATCGCTTGTATGTCGATCATTATGAGGTATGGAATTGTTTTGAAACGATTAGCCATTGGAATGGTTAATCATGATCACACTTTGTGCTATGTATGCAAAAGGGCAATTGAATCATGGAAATCATGAAACAGTAAAGCCTACCTTAAAGACAGATGCTGACTGCAGCAGTGATGTGGATGTGAAAAATCACTAAAAATAGTAAGAATGGTATTAAATAGTGAATAAATTATTTAAATGAACCTTGATGAGTCTACTTTCATATGGAAGAAACGAAACGGTCATAGGAGTTACATGTTAAGAGATATTAAAGTTCTCGTGAAACAGGGCCAGAACGGTTTCTGGATCCCCTGTTCCGACTTTGGAAATTCATTGTAAATTAACCAGAGATAATTAGGAGTCATGCCATATATGTATAGATTCCTCTCTGAGTATAGTTTCTATAGAAATAAACGGCATCAGTATTAAAGCCCTGTACAAGGAGATATTCAATTCGTAACGCACAAAGGTCAGTGTAGTCGAACCCTGGGATAGGGGAGACTTTAACAAATAAACTGTACCAATTGGCTTGACCAAAAATTCTAGAAAAAAATATGTAGATGGACATATGAGTCTAGTTTCAGGGAAAAATTATGAAACAAATTTTCGAGCTCTGAAACTCAAGATATGATTTTTAAGGCGACAGTGATGCAGTAACCAGCTTGTCTGGAAATTTCTAAATGGACTGTGAAAATAGTTAAGTCTGTGTGCACCTTGTGTTCGATTCCGGTAACGGACTCGGGTACGGGGTGTTACAGTTAACCAATCCATACCCAAAATAACATCAAATTCATCAAACAGCAACAACATCAAGTCAGCCAGAAAGTAATGACCCCGAATCATTAAAGGGCATTTCTTGCATACTTTATCAACTATCACACATTTGCCTAATGGATTCGACACTCTGATCATAAATTATGTGTACTCAATAGGTATATTCATACTAGACACCAATTTCATGCACACATATGAATGAGTAGAATCGGGATGAATCAAAGCAATAACATGAACATCATAAAGAGAAAATATAACAGTAATCACGTCGGGTGATGAAACATCTTCACGTGCCTTTATGGCATAAGTTCTAGCTGGAGTCCTTGCTTCAGGATTAGCTGCTGAATCTCTGATTACGTTCTTGCTGCTTGCTTCATTTCCAGCTTTTCTCGAATATCTTCCCTTCAAGTCTGCACCACTAGCTTTTACACTCTGAAATTTTTCTTTTTCAACTCTCTCTAGGTAGTCTCTAATAAAATGATCCGGAGAACCATACTGAAAACATTCATTCGCTCTACATGGGCCAAAATGATTTCCGCCACACCGCTGGCACTCGGGATTAACAAATCTCGAATTCCCCATACTAGCCATGGAAGTAGTCTGAGATTTAAGACCCACATTTTGCTTCTTAAAACTTCCATATGATTGTCCGGCCGAAACCTGAGAACGAGGATTCATATTTCTAGATTTTCTAGATTGCTGTGAGAATGAACTGCTCGTCGATCTTTTCTTCCAATTTCTAGTCTCAGCCTCTACTTTTTTCTTCTCTTTAAGTAGTTTTTCAGCCTTATAAGCCCGATCAACAAGTACTACCATTTCTTTTAATTCAAGAATCCCGACAAATACTTTGATGTCTTCATTAAGTCCGTCTTCAAATCGTCTACACATTTTAGCCTCTGTAGGAACATATTCTCTAGCATACTTACTCAACCTGACGAACTTCCTTTCATATTCAATAACTGTCATGTTGCCCTGCTTCAACTCAAGAAATTCTTTACGCTTTTGATCAACAAATCTTTTACTAATGTATTTCTTCTGAAATTCTTCTTGAAAGAACTCCCAAGTTACTTTCTCTTTCGGTACTACTGAAATCAATGTCTTCCACCAATGATAGGCTGAATCCCTCAACAATGATATAGCACATTTCAAGCATTCCTCAGGTGTACAAGACAATTCATCAAATACCTAAATAGAATTCTCAAGCCAAAACTCTACTTTCTCAGCATCATCATCAACATTTGCCCTGAATTCTTCGGCCCCTTGCTTACGAATTCTGTCAACTGGAGTTCTGTGAAATTTTATCAGATCTACACCTTGAGGCATCGGGGGTAAAGGTTGAGGAATTGGCGGAGGTGGGGGAAGTTGTGCATTCGGGCTCGTACGAACGAACTCAGTATACGAGGCATTCATCATCTGGAGAAAGGCTTCCCGAGCCCCTTACCCTCCTCCTTGACCAACAGTAGGAGGTGGATTTTCAGTTGGCACCACCTATTCACTGGTTCTCCAACTACGACGAGGGGATACATAGCTCCAGGTTAGAGGGATAGACTCATATACCAGCACTAGGGGTTAGAACGTAGCCTGACTCTATACTTTTGGGTTATAGGGTTTGAGCTTGGGATTACTTAAGAACTACACCTACAAGGTGATTATCTGTCTTCCTTTCCTTTAACGGTAACTATAGCCGGAGCTGGTGCATTACTCTCTACATCATCAGCCACAGCTGGATCAGGATCCATTTACTATAAAAAAAATCATTTAAAAGGTCAGAAGTCGTCACACTATCACAATATATATATGGCATGTATAGCAAAAACCGTACATACAATACGTTAGTCCGAGAACAGACTAAACCTGCTCTGATACCACTAAATGTAACACCCTCACGCTCGAGACCGTCGACAGAGTCGAGCTTGAGGTGTTACTAAACTTAATTTATCATTTAAAGAATTTTAAATCAATTATTCCAACTTTCGCAATAAACTATCAATCTGCGACATAGTAGCTTAAAAATTCATATCTCGAGTTCCGAAACTCGAAATTAAGATCCGTAAATTTTTCCTGAAACTATACTCATATATCTATCTAATAATTTTTTTCTAGAAATTTTTTTTGGACCAATTAGTACAGTTTATTAGTTAAAGTCTCCCCTATTACAGGGTTTGACTACTCTGACCCCTGTGTATTACGAATCAGATATCTCCCTGTATAGAGTTTTAATGATTATGCCATTTGTTTCTCATAAAAATAGACTCAATAAGAATTTCATAAATGTAAGGTAAAACTCCTAATTATTTTTTTAAAATTTATGGTAGATTTTTAAATTCAGAACAGGGGATTTAGAGATCACTCTGACCTTGTTCCACCAAAACATAAATATCTCCTAAAATAAAACTCATTTACCTATTATTTTTCATCCATATGAAAATAGACTCATCAAGCTTCAATTTCACAACTTATTCATCATTTAATTCCATTTCTTACTATTTTTAGTGATTTTTAAAATTCACGTCATTGCTGCGGTAATATTCTGTTTTATAGCAAATTTTACTTTACTATAGATTTTCATGGACTAAATAGCATTTTAAATATACATGAAATCAAATATGATTTAGATTGGCCATTCCAATGGCTAATCATTTACAAACCCTTTTCTTACCAAACCATAACCATATCATAAGATCATTTACACAAAGTGAGTATAGTGCTATACATGCCACATTCAAAATATACAAGCCATTTTACCAATTTAGGTCTTCGGATAGTGTCAACGAGCCTTCGACCTATCCCGATTCTCAAGCCGGCTTGTCAAAACTACAATGAGTGAAAAGGAGGGAGTAAGTATAAATGCTTTGTAAGTTCACATGCAAATAACAAGTAACATGATCATGCAATCCAACATAAACATCATTAAGACACTCATGTCATAAGAATACTTACTATCTTACCACAATTTTGTCTTACCAAATTCTCAACCAAGGATTAAATTCATACCTGTTCATTTTCACTTCTTCAACACGTTCCTCATCGAATCACTTTCGTTTTAAGTACTCTCTCTATTCTCTTATGATTCTCCCGTTGAACACATTGGAATATAATTTCGGATAAGTGGATAGTGTGCACGTAAGTGCTATACTCATAGCTAAACAAGCTCAATAGCTTTTGAAATCTATGTAGTCAAGCTACCATGTAACCCGCCCATAAACTAACTCAGACTCAACTCAACAAGCTCGGGCGTTCGCATCCATAAGTGATCTCGGACTCAACTCAACGAGCTCGGATGCCTAGTTACATCTCACGAACTCGGAACTCAACCATCCTAGTGACATGTCACTTGTACCCTAATCTATTCCCAAGGTCCAAACGGGATTCTTCTCAATTTTACATTTTGATCACCTTCTTCGAAATGTAAAAACCGATACTTGCTAACATCTCATACTTATCAAGTTGTTCACATAATTTGCATATTACCAAATAATAATTCACAAAGCATAATATTTCATGATAATAAATATCATATCATACAAATATCATTAAATCACTTAAAATAAAAATTATGTTACCTTATTTATACATGAACTTACCTCGATACAAAATATTAGCAATCGAGCCTATTCCTCGTAAACTTTGTTTTTCCCTCGATCACAACTTGAATCTTGTTTCTCTTGATCTATAATACCAAATTAATTTTATTTAATACATACATTCATCAAAACAGCCCCTAATACGAACTTTGAAAAAATTACCATTTTGCCCCTAAACTTTTACATATTTACACTTTTTCCCCAAGGCTCGTAAATTAAACCTCATCCTATTTTCTTATGTTTTATGACATGCTGATCATTTTTCCCTTCTATGGCAACATCAAATTCACACTCTAACATGTACTTATGAATATTAGGTATTTTTACCGATTAAGCCCTTTTACTCGTTTTCACTTAAAACCGAGTAGCACAAGTTGTCTAACATAATTTAAAACCTCATATTATATCATAAAACACCAAAATACACAAATTTCACCTATGGGTATTTTTCCAAATATGAACCCTAGGTTGACTTATTGCTAGCATAAGCTAAATCGAGCTACCGGGATTTCAAAAACATAAAAATCATTAAAAACGGGGCTTGAAATCACTTACTCTAAAGCTTGGAAGTTTAAGAAACCTAGCTATGGAGAGAGGTAAGGTTCGACCAAGGCTTGATGAAGATGAACACATTTTGGCCTTAATTTCCCTTTTAATTAATTTTAATTACAAAATGACTAAAATACCCTTAATACCTTTCTTTGAAAATTTTCATGTACAAGCCCATTTTTGTCCAAAATTTTAGAAATTGGTCAATTTTCTATTTAAGACCTCCTCATTAATATTCCAAAGTAATTTCATACTAAAAACTTCTAGAATACAAGTTTTGCAAATTATTCTATTTAGTCCCTAATCTCAACTTAAGCACTTTATGCATCGAATTTCATCACGAAAGTTTCAAACAATCATGCAATCATATCATAAACCTTAAAATAATTATAAAATAATTATTTCTATCTCATATTTGTGGTCATGAAACCACTATTTTGATTAGGCCATAATTCGGGATATTACAATAAACCTCGAGTGCCATATCTTAACGTGATGAAGAAAGACCACACGAATGAACAATTTGGTAAATTTCTTAAACTTCTGAAAAAATTACATATTAACTTACTGTTTGTTAAAGCTTTTTCACAGATGCCCAATTCTGTTAAATTTTTAAAGGAGCTTTCGGCAAACAAAAGGAAGTTAGATGATTTGTCGCATATGGAACTAAATGTAGTTTGCTCGACCATATTGAAAAATAAACTACCCAACAAGTTGAAAGATCCAGGGAGTTTTTCTATTCCTTGTTTAATTGGTAGTTTGAATATTAACAATGCTTTGGCTAATTTAGGGGCTAGTATTGATGTCATGCCCTATAAAATGTAACACCCCTAACCCGTGTCCGTCGTCAGAATAGGGTTTTGGAGTATTACCGAAACATTCAGAATATTTTTCTATTAATTTACATAAATTACTATTCATTATCCGAGATTATACATATCATCCCATATATAGACCCTCGAGGCCCAACATGAGTGTTGGAATCAAATCGGGGCTAAATCGGGAACTCAGAGAATTTTCACAAAATTCCAAAATTTTTCCTAGGTGCAAGACTCACATGCTTGTGTGTGGTCTAGGGACACATTCGTGTGGTCAGGCCATGTACTACACACGCCCGTGTCCCTACCCCATGTAACTCTTTAACTTTTAAAGCATGAAGAAATTGAAGTCACACGGCCAAGTCACATGCCCGTGTGGTAGACCATGTGGCAAATTTTTATTTTCAAAATTTAGGTGCAGTTTTCTCATGGCCGGTGTAACACGCCTGTGTTCAAGGCTGTGTCAACTACACGGCTGAGACACATGCTCGTAAGATAGGGAAAAATATACGGAGTAAGCATTTTTGCTTAGTAAGTTCGTATAACGGAAAATAAACTTACCGGTCTTATTTATTAACACAAGCACACATAAATATATATTCCATCAATTTTGGGTAAGTTACCTAAACACATACATTTATTCAAACAAGTTAGTCACGTAATCTCATATGAATATTAAGTAAACATAGATGACTCATCACATTACGAGTTCCATAAAATTTTCACCTTTCCTTGATTCAAGATTCCTTTTTCTGTTGAACTATTGAAATACTGATGGGCTTCCGGTTAGTATACTCAAAAGTACCCTTTTGGGCACAAATTTAAAAGCATACTATCGAGCCACATGTAACACCCCTAACCCGTAACCGTTGTCTGACTAGGTTAAAGGTGTTACTAGATAAATCAAAATATTTTACGAACAATTCATAAACATTATCTACAATCATAGTCAAACATTATCATAGAGTCCCTTATATAGGTCATCAAGACCTTAAACATGCATTAGAAAGTGGTCAGGACTAAACCAAGTTCATACAAAAATTTTTGAAACTTAAACAAGTTTTCAAAGTTGTACAGGTCACACGCCCGTGTGAACAGGCTGTGTGCCTTACACGACTTTAGACACGCCCATGTGTCTAGGTCGTGTCAAAACAGGGCATACATACTGACTTGTCCGCACAGCCACATGACACGCCCGTGTGCCAGGCCGTGCAAAAATTAGGGAGGCCAATGACTTGGCCACACGGCTGACCACATGCCTGTGTGTCTAGTGTCATGGGTTGTGAAGGACAAGGAGCAACCATGACGGACTTGTGCGATCCATCGCATTTGAGGGAGGTCATTTGGCCCAATCAGACTGGTCCAGTGCTTGGAGAGATTGAAAGCCCATCTCCAGAGCTTGGCAAATATGGAAAGTAATCTTCAAAGATATGCTTGGCAAATATGGAAGGAGATCTTCAAAGATATGTGATCCTAGACTTTAATGTAATCTTTAGAAGATACGATTTTGTAATCTTGGAGATTTGATATCTAGTTAGCTTTGAATCTTAGCCATTGATGTATTTCGATCTGTACCGTTGATATTGGGAAGGCTCAACTAAAAATAGAGGCCTCTCCCCCTTATTGTAATTCATTCAGTGATCAATAGAATTTTGAGAGTATTCACTCAAACTTTTCTCTCAACTGTTCTTTTTTTTTGGTGACTTTTGTTCATCTTTCGAGATCGTTCTTACTTCGTTCTTCTGCTATTCTTCGTGGGTTCTGGAGAGGAGTTTTGTTGAATCCTCAATTGTTGCGAGATAGGCTGACTTAGGCATTTTTGAAGCGAAGAAATGCTTAAGGCCGCACAGATTGGTTGTGAAAACTCTAAGTCCATGACACTAGCCCATGGTAGAAAACTGACTTGGCCACATGGCCGAGCACATGCCCGTGTGTACGACCGTGTGGTCTACCCAGGCTCATTTCGAAGTTTTATTGAGTTTCTTTATATCTTATGGTTATCCTAACTGTGAGCTGTTTTTATTCTTATTATTTGTTTTCTAATTTACATGATAAATACTTGATTCTTGTTCTCAATTGTATGCTTATTTCTTGTTTTAATATTTTCAGAATATTAATTCATGTTTAATGTGCTTATTTCAGTTGAGCAAAAGTACCTGTTTAAGAGTAGCTCTAGCATAATTAAGTGGAGTTGCATGCAACCCTAGAAATAGGATGACATAAATCTACTGGATTAGAGTTAAATCTAATAGGGGAATCCATAGATCGAGTTAATGTGACAATAGGGGTTTTAATTAGAAAAATATTTCAATTAATTAACTTAGAGTCAGTTGTTCTTACTCTCGAAAGAGATATTAACATGATTTAGGGATTTCTACGGATCAAGACACAAGTGAATAAATCATTTAATTCAGATTCATAATAAAGGTGAAGTCTAGGTGGATTCTTTCCTGGGTATTGTCTATCTCATTGGTTATCTTTGATTATTTTCTGATTTCATTCTCTGTTCCATTCTTAGTTAGATTAGTTTAATAATTTTAGATTAAAAACAATCACTCTAATTTGTTAGCTAAATAATAGAAAAACGATAATTACTAGTACTTTTAGTCCTCGTGGATATGATATTCCCTACTCACCATAACTGTACTATTGTTTGATAGGTGCGCTTGCCTTAGTAGTATTTATAGTTAGTTTAGTAGCGATCACCCATAGTCATGTGTTTAGCAAAATTATGCTCAAAAAATAATAAATTTGTGAACATACAACTTGAGTAGATATATCACTCAGTTATTTTCAAATATTAATATGCTAACAAAAATATGTACTAAATGTCTTCCCTTAATAGGTTTGTACTTAAAATTTTCCAATCAAATTTTATTTTCCTTGATTGAACTAAGTAGCAATCCTAAAGTTTAATTATGTCTTCATATGTTGTGTTCAATGATTCCTCTCCACTAATGTAGTCGGCATAAAAATCTAAATCAATAGGTCTTTAATATAGTTGTAAAATGGCTTAGGTTAAGGTAGGAAAAAGATAGATAATTTTTAGGCTAAACCTTAGACTCAGCTTGCCTCAAACCTTCCAATACAATTATTCCCAAGAACACCAACTCTTTTGAGTTTGAGTACACACGCTCTCTGTACATTTTTCTTCAATGACTGGATTTCTTTTAGCAATCATAGATGGTTTCTTGAGTATACAACTCAATATTTTGTCCTTGAGCATTCCAATACTTCTCTCTAACTCCCCCAAACTTAATCACAAAAAAATATTTTAGATGAACTGATTCTAAGATTTGGGACAAGTAGAGATAAATTTTAAGGAAGGGATGTCTTATTAATGTATGGTTCAGAAAAAAATTAGGCCATATAGCTCAAGGTAGGGTTTCAAGGGATAATTATTTACTAAGGTTGGCTTAAAAGGCTCAAATGATCCAACAAAAATTTTTCCTAAATCATTTTCAAACTACCATGCCTCTTAGGATTTCGCCTTTAAGGAAATTACTAAGTCAATTTTAAAGGCTTAAACTTTCATGCATGCTTAGTTTTTCTAAGGAATTAAAAATTCTCATGATTTAACTTATACACATTTACTAAGTTCAGTATTTTTGTCATAATTAAGCTAACATAAAAATAATTGAAACAATAGAATTTTATACATACTAAAGCTAACAAAATTAAGCAAAAATTAAATTTTCGAGCAATATTTTCTATAACATAAATTGATGGAAAGAAAATAATTTTCATTAAAAAAATCTCAGAAAAATTTCTAGTCCCCACTAAAGAGAATCAATGTCCTCGTTGTTTAAAACATAAAATTAAAGGGACAAAGTTAAAATAGTAAATGGAAACTGTGCAGCAGGTAGGATCGCAAGAAAGAGAGATGAGTCAAATTTGACTACTTAAATGCCAAGCCTTTCCTTGACAGATCCAATCCTAAACATGCATGTATCCATTACCACACTTCTCATTTTTCATGGAAAAAATAATGTGCAAGCTAGCTCAATTTTATTCATAATTGTAACTCAATATTTATTGAACTAAAAATGTAAAATAGCAGTAGAGAAAAACAATGAAATAAATGACAGCTGAAAATATAAAATAACGATAGAGAAAAGTTAAGAGAACTCCCTCAATGTTATTTGGAATTGTTATTGACTGAAACTGTGTTAAAAGACCACCTATCATACTAACCATACTCATGAACAAAGTAATTATACTTTTTCCCAGCAAATCTGTCTAACATATGATTAGGGAAAGAAAATTGGAAATGATCTTTCTTAGTGGCCTCATTTAACTTCCTGTAATTCATGCAAATCCTCCAACTTGTGACTCGAATATATGAAATAATCTATCTGATAGTCTTCTTGTGCCTTTCCAAAACCACAAGTGACTCTTATTCTTGATTCTTGGTGAACTCAACTAAAATAATGATAGTTAAATTTGAAGATAGACCTAAATAATCATATTCCAAATGAGGAGGCAAAATCTTCAGTTCCAATTCAACTAGCTTTTCAATCAACGCTTTTGGTTATGTGTACTCACGAGATGATAACTTTAATGATTCGAGTGGAACTTCTTGAATGAATCCCTTCGAATTAGCTTTTAACAAAGGCAAAAATTCTTCATCTTCATCATCACTTGGCGAATCCACTAGTAGAATATGTTCTAATGGATCATTTAGAGAATTGAGTTCTAATTTTGTATAAGCCAACGATTCTATCTCAGAATTAGCAAAGCAATCTTCAACTACATCTGGGGATTTAGTAGCATTGAAGTCATTAATAGTTACCTTGTCCTCCAAAAGTTTCTTAAATTGAGTATCCTACTGCTACTTCAGGAATCGTTGAGGATATAAGCAATGTAGAATTTTAAATCTATCTAGACTACTCTGTTGCGGTACAGCTACAACCTTGGTCTTCGGTGTGGAACTCTTAAGATTAAATTGTTGCACAAATGTTTTGGTAGAGGTCGTGGGAACAACCTTTTAAAATGTGGGGATTTTTTCTTTGATTGGAATTTTCTCTTTGCTTTGAGAAACAAATGGTTCACTTTCAGCTTCAACATCCTTGGTTTCTAATTTCTTCCCACTCCTCAAGGTTACGGCTTTGAAATTCTCCTTACTCGTATTTCTTGGGTCTTTTGTATCACTTAACAAAGCACCTTGGGGTCTATTTCGAAGTCCATTAGCTAGCTAACCTGCTTGATTCTCCAAATTCCTTAAAGTGGCATCATTCTTTTCCATGTATGCTTTCAACAAGTTTTCCAAAATATTGGATGATTCAACTTGCATTGTATTTTGAACTTGTTGAGCGAACGCTAGCAGTTGATTGGATTGAATGTAATTGTTGCTAGGACCGACTCCTTGGTTACTCCATGAGAAATTTGGATGATTTTTCCATTAAGGATTGTAATAGTTCAACTGTAGTCTCGACCCATTTCTGTTCTAATTCTAATTACCCATGTAGTAAATAGACTCTGGGTTTGATAGGAAATTCTCGAAAACATGGCCGTCTCCATAATAGACATAAGAAACATTCTGAAATTAACTTGACTTCTATCCTGTTAGATTACCATTGAATCCATTAGTAGTAAAGTTCTTAAGCATAGAAGACATGAATGATACTTGAGATTCGAAAGAGTAACTGCATTAACTTCATGTACTCCTATCACTCTTCTTCCTATGGTTGTTTGGTTGGTTGGCCACTAATAATTATTGCTAGAAATTCTTTCAATAATCTCATACGTTTCATTGTAGGACTTTGAAAGAAGTGCCCTATTTGCAGAGGCATCTACCACCATTCTTGTGTGTGCATTAAGACCAGTATAGAATGTCTCCATTTGAATGTAATAAGGAATACCATGGTGAGGACACCTTAGCAATAACTCTTTAAACTTCTCCCATGCCTCGTGTAACATTCTTCATCGAATTGTTGGAATGTAGTGATCTCATTTTAAAGTTTGGCATCCTTACTGGGAGGGAAATACTTTATCAAGAATCGTTTGGCCAATTCTTGCCATGTACTTATGGAACTGGATGGTAGAGAGTTCAACCACACTCGTGCTTTATCTCTCAAAGAGTATAGGAATAATTTCAATCTCAAGGCATCTTCTGTAACTCCGATCAATTTGAACAAGTCACTTAGTTCCATGAAAAAGTGAAGATGAATATGTGGATCTTCAGTAGGCATCCCATTAAATTGACCCACAATTTGAAACATTTAGGATATGATTAGATTTAGTTCAAATTGTTGTGCCTCAATTTTGGGCCTCATGATACTCGGATTGAGCTCATCGAAGAGAGGAATAACATATTGTCAAAAGACAAAGTTTTTGTCATCGGCAACAATGATCGAACTGCGAGCATTATAGGCAAAACTATTAAAGTAAAAACAATGATCGGATTGAGCTCCTCCTTGAACATGTTGTAGAGGATCCATTGTCACTTGAATAATAACCAAAACTATTAAAGTAAAAAAAAAAAATTGAACCATATTGCAAGATAATTAATTTCACAACTATTTGAACAAAATAACAGTCCCTAGCAATGACACCAAAAACTTGTCTCAAAATTGTTCGGTTGATTTGCAAGTAAACACAGTCACTGACAAGTAATAAAGTAGTAAGTAAGAGTTATTGTCCATAGGGACTATTTAAGCAAATCATGTTGGAAAAAATCCGGTTTCAAAAACGGGTTTCTTGCATAGTGAAAAATTAAAAATTTGAAAATTGAACCGACTTGTGATATTTATAACAATAAATCTTAAACTGAAATCATACATGTGTTTTCGGATTAGTGGATTCTTGATGTTTTCTAACTTTCAACCAAACAATTTTCCCCGTTATTTTTGGACCGCAAACTACTTTGAGTGTGGGCTTGAACTAATTGAATCAAAACACAGAATTAGAAAAAGTTTTTTTTTTATCTTTGGGGTGAAAACAAAAATTCTCTCTTCTTTAATAGAAATCGATAGAATTGTTATTCTGGAAAAATATATTTAATAGTCGAGAATAAATTCTCTCTATGTTTCGACAGAGTAACAATATCTCTGAGTTATGTAAATAGCTCTATCAATGCCATCTATTTATAGGGAGAAAAGATAGAACCCTTGTTGAATTGTAGAGATTTATTCCAAATAGAAAAAACAATTTCCTAGTCCAACTAAGAAAAGGAAGTAGGGCTAATAGGGTGTGCTTCTCCTCATATGTATTGTGATGGGGATTCGGGCCTCTCATTGTATTGTGCCCAATTATATGCGTTTTCTAGACTTTTAATCCTGCACTTTATAATTTAATCCAACCTAATACATATTTTTCTATTTTCCAAAATAAACATTAATTTTACAATTAAATGATTTTCTCATCCCAATTTTACCCCCGTTAAAATTATAATTATTTTACCCTTGGTAAAATTTCCAAGAAAATATATTTAATATTTCACAACTCAATTTGTTCACTATGACTGAATGGTTTATTTTCATTTTCGGGCTTTAAAACTACTCAAAAACATAAACTCATTCTCCTGATCATTTCTCTGTTTCATTTCCATTTCCATTTTGAGAAAACCATATTCATTCCCAAATGATTCCATTTCTCCATTTTGGAGAAAATCGTAATCATTTATAAATGTTTTTCATTTCTCTATTTCTATTTATTCTGTTTATTTTCGATTCAAACAAGCAATTCATTTCTGATTTCAACAGGCTAGCAGAGAGACCGATTGGACATATGCAATTAGGGCTCAAATAATTTATAATTAAGTTTCAACTTTTCGCCTATTAATTATAAACTCATTTAGTCATGAAGTCATTCCACTATAGTATCGTGACTGAGCTCTCTCTAACGACATACCATTACGAAAGTAACTATTCAGTACTCGTCCAATGGCCTTTCGTAATTGTGTTACCTTCATAGTATATCATTGATCTCTTTTGGATAATATTCATTCTGTAACACCCTTAACCCATTTTTGTCACCGAAATAGGGTTATGAAGTATTACCTTACAAAATGAAACATTCAATTTCAAAACATAAAAAATTATGTAATTTAAATATTATCTTTTAATAACTTAATTTATGTAACAGCCCGATTTTAGCTAAATCGGAATAGTGGTTTCAGAACCACAAATACAAAGTCATAAAAATTATTTTAATATTATTTTTGGTATTTACAGCATGTGATTATATATGTGTGAAAATTTCGTGAGCTAATTTTATCGTTTCATAGCTCAATTTGATGAAAGGACTAAATCGCGTAAAATGCAAAAGTAGCATGCTATAAGTTAAGAGTGGCTAATTGCTATGGCTACTTAAATTAAAGGTACTTATGATGTAATTAGACCATTTATGGTAGAATTTGACATAAATGGGCATAAAATGGATGTTTTTAATGGTTTTTACTAAGGTTAATTTTGTAAAATGTTAAATAACTTAACATCAATTAAAACATAATAAAAATTAAGCTTCATTTCATCTTTCTTGGCCGATTATGAAGGGGAAAGAATACCGTTGATGGCGTTTTAGGTTTCAGCACTTATTAAGCTTGATTAAGGTATGGTTTTGACTCGGTTTTTGATGATTGTTATGTTTTTGTGATCGTTGCTTTGAGTACTAGCTAGCCTAGGGATTAATTTGCGAAATTTCTTAATGTTTTGAATGTTTCAATTGATGAATTCATGTGTTTTTTGAATTTTTTATGATGAATTATGAAAGCTTAGTGATGGATATCTATGTTTTGTAAAGTGATTTTGAGTAAAAATGCATATTAGGGATTAAATTGTGAAAAGATGAAAATGTGGGGTTAAAAGTGTGAATAAATGAAAAAATGGGATACTAGGGACTAATATGAAATTTTTATAGGCTTGGGTTTAATGAAATTTCATGAATTCTGTGTATTTGTGAAATAGGGACTAAACTGTAAAAATGTGAAACTTAGGGGCTAAAGTGTAAAAATGCCCAAATATGTGTTTGTGGATTAAATTGAATGTGTTGATGAATAAAAGAGTTAATTTTGAATGAATATAGATCAAGAAAGAAAGAAATCAGATTTAGATCGGGAAAAATCGAAGGTTATCGATTAGTCGATCCAGTCCCTCTATTCCGACTATGAGGTAATTTCATATGCAAATAAATGTATTTAAATTGAATTATACATGTTTAATTGTCATTGAATCATTATGAATGTTGAACGAGCAAATACAAGCAAGAATCGACAGAGTTACGACATCCGAAAGTCCCGTACGAACCTGAGGAATAGTATAGGATACAAATGTCATGACATTAGGTTACCGAGATGTGATTACATGTAAGATCATATCTGGGACATTGGCATTGTATTGTGATTACGTGTAAGACCATGTCTGGGACATTGGCGTCGTTATTCGATTTTGTGTAAGACCCTGTCTGGGACAATGGTATCGATATGTGATAACATGTAATACCATATCTGGGATATGGCATTGTATGAGCTTTATGTGATTTCTGAGTATCCTTAACGATTCTTAATGGTTCAATGGGAAAAGTGAAGTTAAGAAAGAATGTGTGAATGAAGATAAATGACTCAGGTACGTACGAGATTCATACGAGTAATGAAAAGTAAGTATTTGATGAATTCAATTGTGATACTGAATATGTGTACAAAGAGAAAGGTTTGTGTATTTATATATGCTTACTCATACTTTGCCTATTGATGGAACTAATATTGATTCATGTGGAAGATTATTTGTGTATGGCTTACTAAGCTTTTAAAGCTTTCTTTGTGTGTTATTTCCTTGTTTTATAGATAAATCGAAACTAGCTCAGACTCTGGGATCATCAGGAACATTGTCACACTATCGATCATCTTGTTGGTACTTTTGAAGCTTTGTATATATGATATATGGCATGTATAAGCTAGTGTCATTTTGATATGTTTTGAGTTATGATATTAGTCATGAGATTTGGCTTGTAAATGGTGATGTGTATGGCAATTTAAGTTGGCTTGAATTATGTGTTTGATAAGTGATATATGTGGTGTATATATATATGGCCTTATGTTTTGGCATATTTTGTGATGGTTATATATTTGCTTGTGTATCTAGTTGATAATTGGTGTATTAATGTTTGGAAGATAGCATGTTGTGGCTTGATTTTGAGATAATGAAATGGTATATTTTGTGACAAGAATTAGTAATTGAAATGATGCAGATATGCATTTAGAAATTATGCAAATTTTATGATTTGGACATATTAATTTGGTATGTTTTGGCCATGTATTTGAGTAGTGTAATGGTTGTTGATAATAGCATGAATTGTATACAAATTGGCATGTTTTGGTTGCCTATGAATGTATTGAAATGGTACCATTTTAGTTGCTAGGTGTGCATGAGAAAAGGGTGGCAAATTAGCTTTGCAAATAGCCTATTTTTGTCCACACGGGCAGAGACACGAGCGTGTGTGACACACGGTCATGCTACACGGTCGTGTGTCCCCTGGGGTAGCCCTTTGAATTAAGTTAGTATACATTACAGGTTTGGCACAGCCTCAACACACGGGCGGGTCTATTGGCCGTGTGTGGCACACGGGCTGGCGCATGGGCGTGTGGCTGGCCGTGTGACCTAAGTCAGTAACCCCTCCAGATTTCCCACAGCCATGGCACACGTGCATGTCCTCAGCTGTGTGCTGCAAGTCAGTATGTATGCCCTATTTTCACACGGTCTGTGACACAAGCATGTCTGGTGGCCGTGTGAGGCACACGGCCTGTTCACAAGGGCGTGTGACCCTTGAATGATTAAAAATTTTATAAGTTTCTCAAAGTTTGCAAATGTTATCGGTTTAGTCCCGAGTCACTTCTAACCATGTTTTAAGGTCTTGTAAAACCTTATAAGGGACATTGAGATTATATTTAATTGATGTTTATGTGAAAATGTATGAGTTATGTTGTGATTGATTGGTAATGCCTCGTAACCTTATTCATGCTATGAATACGGGTTAGGGGTGTTACAATTTAAATATAACAAAAATATGGTTATTGGCCTTAAATCGAGCCTACGAGGCCCTAAAGATAGCTTAGAACATTATAGGATCAATTTGAAACAAAACATAAAATTTTGGAAAAAGTTGGAAACAGGGGTTACACGGCCGTGTGCTAAGCCGTGTGACATAGCCCTGACCGTGTGGACATTCAAAGTCTAGACACATGGTCATGTCCCAGCCTGTGTGTCCGTTCATGTGGGTATTCGAAATAGGGCAACACGGCCGTGTGCTAAATTGTGTGTGCATTCGATGTTGGGTCACATAGTCATGTTGTAGGCCGTGTGCCAGACCATGTTACATATGGACTTGTGACACACGGCTGTGTCACAGATCGTGTGAAACCTGCACCTAAAATACTATTGACACACAACCGTTTGAGGTGGTCGTGTGTGGCACACAGCCGTGTGACTACCCGTGTCCCAAGCTGTGTATAGCATAAGTTGCCCCTAAATCAAGTTATTTCAATCCCAATTATTACACACCAAGACTCATGATTTCCACAAACATTTATATGACCAAAACACATTTTAAACACACTTAAAACATACCAATTCCATCAACTTATAAAACTAAACAATGTACCAACAAAATGTACCACAATCACAAATCAAACATAATTCCATTCAACATTACAAGTTCATTCAATAAACTTAGATCAAACATACCAACAACCATTTCAAAAACAAACCATTCAACCATGACTCACTTAATATAAGGTAGAACATACACAAGTGCAACTTCACCTATTTACATTATTATTTACAACACAACACCTCCTAAGCACTTGATCATAATAAGCTTATCACAAACTCAAAACATCAAAGGAATCAAGATTCCATTTAAGCCCTTTACATTCCATTTATAACCATAAGCCAAAAATAACCAAAAGATACCAAAATGATCAATGGATAGTGTGATAGAGCTCTAACAAGAATCAGTCAAACTTTCTGATGATATACAAGTTAGAGAAAAATAACTACGTAAGCAACTAGTTCTTAGTAAGCTCATGTAAAAGAAACTTAACTTACCATAATAAAATGATAAACCATTCAACAATGCTCATTAAATCATATGGATATTTTACTTTCCTATCCATAACAAATCACATCGTAACTAAACTTAAACATATATTATAAAACATGACACATATCATGAAATGAATTTCCATATAATACCATTCATCATATGTTTAATTAGTTCCCTTTTCAATCATTTGCACATACAAAACTTTCCATTTCATAAACTCATTAACATAAACCAACTTATATACATGCCTTTCCATTAAACCTTAATTACTTGTTGAACCATATAGAATAACATTGGATACTCGGGAAATGCTCACACAAAGTGTGCGTTTACATGTAACTGTATCCATATCCATAATGCTCACACAAGCTGTGAAAAGGGTCTGCACACACGAGCTGTGGGTTGGGATGTTAGCTACACGATGTTGCTCACACGAGCTATGGAGAGTTCGCAATAAATGCATGACCTCATCCATCAGTAGGACATATCAGTCTTTCAGTAGAAGACACCACTACAAATATTTATGAGCAATAAATATTTATTGGACTTGATAGAAGACATATCAGTCTTTCAGTAGATTTTCTCATTTTTTATTAGACTAAAGACATGCTTAGGTCAGTCTACTAATATAAGTTATCTTTTTGCATTAAGATTCAACCACATAATACCACTTAGTATTAGTTTAAACATTATAGAACCAATGAGAAAAATTTGTTTTCATTTTGCTTTGCGTGCAAAAATCATATGAGGAAAATTATACAAAGCATATTAATGTGATCAATGAAATTTTTTTATTAACCAATTTGTTTGAAAAAATTACAAGTGTAAATTGACGAAAATATTGCACTTAAGGCACCAGATCTAACAAAACAAGAATTGCAAAATTAGTACTTAGAAAATTGGATAGTGATGCTATAAATTAAAGTGTGATAAATTTCTAATTAAACTAAAAGTAACCTAGGTATGATCAAAATACAAAAGAAATAAGTATGCAAGTTTTTAAGTGTTAATCACAATAACATGCATGTGTAAGAATAATTTTCCTTCCTAACTCAAACTTATTTAAATAATGTTAAGAGATGTTCGTGACAAATTGATAATTTACTAACCTTATCTAATTAAGTTATAATGTTAGACTTATTTAATTACCAAGTCTATCTAGCATATTTCTATGTTTAATAAACTTACAACTTCATAAGCAACATCATACAAAGGTTATGTAAAGTAATAACATTGTTAGTATTATTACTAATTTAATCACTAAATGATCAAACATACACCATAAAAATACTGTCTTGATTAATTAAAATATTGATCGGATTAGTTAATTAATTCAATTGTTTCCCTTCATTCATAATGCATGAGAAACATGTTCACAATTTTACTTGCATAAGTAAATAGATCAAATGCATAGAACACTTTTAACAAAGTTAAATAATTTAAGCTAAAAAATTTAAATCATTCTAACCCAAACAAAATTAAGCTATCATGATTATATTTAAAGAAAAAAAATTAGTTGTAATCATGTTTCCTGAATTGAACAAAAATAAAAGATTGAAGGGGAAGAAAAATGTTAAGCCGTTTCTGGTGGATCTCCGTGGCATAGCTCACTTTGCTCCTCCTTCGTTCTTCTCTTCTTGCCGTGACTACCAAGCTTATAAGCTCTCAATAATTCCAAAAATGGTTGCTCTCAAAACCTTGCAAACACTCTCTCAAGTGGGAAGTGAAAGAAGAGAGAAATGGGAGAAAATATGATGAGTGAGGGATGAGTAAAATGGGTGAATGGCTAGGGGTATTTATACTTGAAGAGGCTAGCTATTCTTAGGAAATGAGAGCCTAGTAATTCTCTCTCCTATGGTCGGCCCCTTGTATTAAGGAAGGAGGGTGGATGGCTGTGCTAAATCTAACTAGTTTCATGCTTGATTCATGGGAGAAGGCACATTGAAATGGGGAGGGGAGTTCAACGGACACATGGAAAACTTTTGTGTCTTATTTTTTATATTTTAAAAAGTCTTGGGTGACTAAATTAAACACCTCTATGGACGATTGGACCCCCATGGGTGAATTGTCTATTTCATCCCTTAGTGGACGGTTTGGGCTTCATACTTGGTAGCAGGCTTGTCCACTTTATTGGCCCATTTGAGAGCTGGATCAAAACGAAATTGAAAGTCCAAAAATTGAATTTAGGATGTATCATGCTAATTAGCTACCATCCCACATCTGCATGGCCTCTGCTATAGGAATGTTACAACATCGAGCATCGAATAAATGAGCTTTAAGACTAAGTTTTCTTCTATTGCACCAAACCACGTCAAATTGGAAAAATAAATATGTAAAATTAGCATGTAAATAAGTAATATTAAAATTTGAAATCTAATTATGTGCTACTTCACAAATTTATAATAAAACTACAAAATTTTCTATCAAAATACTCAAAATTTGCATGAATTACTATAACAAGTAGGTTTGTGCAAGTGTACACAGTCGTTATCAAGTAATAAGTAAGTATAAGAGTTATCGTCTCCACAGGGACTATGTCTATTAATCAAATAATTGAAGAATTATGAATTTACAAGTTGGTAAAGAAAACACAATAATTTGGGGTTATAGATGTTAAAATTAATTTAGTTAACTAAATGCAAATTAACCTAATGTAACAGCCTGATTTTGGGCCTAGTCGGAACAGTGGTTTCATAACCACTATTCTGAGGCCAGAGAAAATTATTTTGATGTTATTTTATGTGATATAGCATGTTTATAAAGGTGCATGAAAATTTTGGTATATTAATTTTAGAGATTTCTAGTCCAATTTCGAAAAAGGACTAAATCGCGTAAAAGGTAAAAGTTGTGTTTTGATGCCAAAAGGTGTTAAATTGTTTTGTATCTTAAATTAGGGGTCTTTAATGTGAAATTAGGCCATTGAAAGTGTGATGGCCGGCCAAGGGAGACAAGATTGGTCAAAAATCCATATTTTATGGGATTTAAAGTGACTTTTTGGATAATAAAATAAAATAAAGAAAAAGTTTTCATTTTTCTTTCATTTTCTTCTTCTCTTTCACCGAAAATGGAAGCAAAGAAAGGGTTTAGAAGCTGGAAAATTTCAGCAAAGAAACTCCCATGCTAGTAAGTGATTTTTAATGTCTTTCTTGATGATTTTTACATTTTTGGAACCCCTAAAGCATGAGCTTTCAAAAGAGGAGACTATTTTGCAAAATGATTAAGAGTCTAGGGTTTTTCCATAAAATCATATGTGTTGTTTTCTGAGTTTTTATGGAAAAATATGAGTCTTAGACGTTTTATAAACAACTTTTATGAAAGAAGTTTGCATGAAAACACCTAAAATGGGGTATTTTGCAAAGTTGTAAAACAAGTTGTAAATGTGTGAAATAATTGAATTTGTGAGTTGCTATAGCTATGAAAGTGGTTTTTCTAGGCTTAATGAGTAAGAAAATGTGATACAAATCATTTTACGAGCCTAGGGACAATTTAGTAATTATGGCAAAGTATAGGGGCAAAATTAGAAATTTTGCCAAAATGTGTCATTGGACTAATTTGGTTAATATATTGTGTTAATTAGTTAAATGTGATGTTATAGATGATGAAAAATGAGATTCGGGCTTAGAACGAGGAAAAATGAGAAATTGATGTTTAGGCCTCTTTTACCAATTTGGTGTCGAGGTAAGTTGTATGGCAATAATAATGCAATATCATGCTTGAATTAAAATTATTTATTGTTATGGCATTAAGTGTATGATTTAAAATATAAGAAGTTTGATGGAGTATGATGTTTCTTTAAAACGAGTAAGTTGGTATGAAAGTAATTTATCGACTTCATTATCATGTGCTTAATACTTGATATTGTACGAAATATGGATATATGCCTTTATTGGAATTAACTTGTGTTGATTCAATGAAAATGTGATGATATCTGTGCTAATATAAGACCATGTCTGGGACATGGCATCGACACTGACATGAGGCCTTGTATAATACCATATCCGGGATATGGCAATGATATGTGGATCCATGTAAGACCATGTATGAGACATGGCTTTGGTATTCTATTTAGTGTATGATAATTCCAAACATCCTTTAGCATCCCGAGTGTTCAACGGGTAATGTAATAGATGATGTGATGAAAGCCCTAAGGAGAGCATGTTAAAGAAGGTATGATTATATACTTTATTACGAGTTGGTATAGGTATGTACACTAAGCTTATGAGTAATGCCTTGATATGTGATAATCTATGATGTATATAGTATTTGGTGAATAATATGAAAATGGCATGATTTGGAATAAGTCTTTGATACTTGATGACATTGAGATTATGGGTCCATTCTTATGATGCATAGCTATGTGTTCTCGCCATGATAAATGAGATGATGTTGTATTAATTTCGTGAACAACAATTGTGAGTGAGTAAATTAGCCTGGACAGTTTTGGGCTATTGCAGTGGTGTAATTTTGAAAATACACAAAAAAGTAGTATAAAGTGAATTAGAGGCTGAATAAAATATGAAGTTAAATCTTGTTGAGTCTAGTTTCTTATAAAAGAAACCATGTAAGCAAAAGAATTTCCTATAATGAGATATTTGAAGTTGTGTGAGATAGAGTCAGAATGACTTTGAAATCCCCTGTTCTGATTTGATAAAATCATTATAAATTTTAAAAAAAATAGTTAGGAAACATAATTTATATTTTTATAATCCTTAATGAGTCTATTTTCAAGAGAAATAGATAGGAACATTATTCGAGTTCTGTGCTATGAGATAATTGAACTTTAGTGCAGAAGGGTTGGAACTGTTAGACAGTGAATCAAGGGTAACTTTGAGGAATAAACTGTACTATTTGGCTAAACCAAAAATTCTAGAAATTTTATGGTAGAAAGGTAAATGAGTCTAGTTTCAATTAAAATTAATAGAAATTAATTTCGAGTTTTGTAGCTCCAGATATAAATATTTTATTGAATGTTGTACAAGAAGACAGCTTATCATGAACTTTAGAATATGATGAGAACATTGATGAAACATGTTAATGAGTTGCTTATAATTTTCATATGAACTTACTAAGCGTAAAGCTTACCTCCCCTTCCTTTTCCATGTTCTCTAGTGTTTCAAGGTTAGCTCGGGTTGGAGTTCGTTGGAGATATTATCACACTGTCAAGCTATCACTATTGGTGTAAGTGATTTCAAGTACTTTGAGTCTATGGCATGTATAGGAGTTTAAATATTTGAGTATGTGATATTGCTTTAGCAAAATGTATTGGCTTATTTTGATTATAGGGTTGGTAAACCTATTTGTTTATGAAGAGTCTTTAATGGCTTGGTATGAATGGTATGTGGATGTGATCATGAATGCTTAGTGATGAAAATGAGGTTTGATGACATGTTGATAGCTATAGAATTAATGTGGAAAAGATGAAGGTAAAATCTATGATATTGGTTGCATGTGAAATTGCCATGATCATAACATGTTTATGGATGTTTAAATGCCTAATTTTTCCATGTTGTATGCTATGGTATAAGTATGCGTGCATGTGTTGTGAGGGCCACAAAATGGCTTGGAAAATAGCCTTGTATTTGTCCACACGGGTAGACACACGGGCGTGTGTCTAGGCCGTGTGTGACACACGATCTACCCCCATGGGCATATTGTCCAAGCGTGTGTCCCCTGCACCTAAGTTTTTCAAGTCAGTATGTATGAATGTAAGCACACGAGTAAGAGACATGACCATGTGTCTCAGCCGTGTGAAGGACATGGCCATAGGACACGGGCGTGTACTTTGGCCGTGTGGCTTCAATTTGTTCAAGACCAAATTGGTAGAATGTCTAAGTTTATAAACACGGGTCCGGGACACGGGTGTGTCCCTAGCACACGGGCATGTGCTCTATACTCACACGGGCGTGTGAAGCCTTAAAGCATGAAAATTTTCCAAGTTTTTTCTTAAGTTCTTGGTTTAGTCCCAAACCGTCTCAAATGCATGTTTTGGACCTCATGAGCCCGTTTTAGGGACAAAATGTATGTGAAATGAAACGTTTTAAATTGATCAAAATTTTATGGCCCAGTTTTATGTAGTTGGTTGAGTTTAAGTTCGGTAACACCTCGAACCCTGTCCCGGCGTTGGATACGGGTGAGGGGTGTTACACCTAAATGCAAATGAGATGAAATATGCGAGGTGATGGTTTAGCAATGATTTTCACAAGTTAGCAACAATAACATGAATAGCTAGAATAATTATAACATTTGACTCAATTCATTTTTCATCATGTTTAATAATGTTCGAAAAATATTCCATGGCAACTTGATCGTTCATTAACTGGGAATCTCATATAAGTTCAGCTGAATCTTATACTTAGAAAAATATGCACAAACCAAAGTCATAATTTAACTAAGGATTTCGTCGAATTTATCTAAAGTAACAGGGATGGATTAGGTTTGAAACAATTTAATCACATAAACCTAAAGTTATGCAAGGTAATAAGTTCTCTTAGTCTATTACGAACCCCTAATTTATTCTAATTAGGATATAAATTAAGCATACACCTTCCAATTATCATGTCCATTAGTTGTCATCTGATTAGGATTGACTAACTAATTCTAATGCATTCAAACATATTTTAATGTATGAAATACATAAGGATTTTAATTGGAAGCATGAACAACTGAGGCACAAAACAATATAAACATGAATTAAATGAATTTTATCCAGTAATTGCAATTATTCTAGCCAAAATAAAATTAAGTCATCATTGTTAATGGAAAAACATCAAAACAATTTGCAAATATGTTGAATAACTAAAAAAAAAATTAAAGAATGGGGAAGAAGAATCTCTTGATGATTTCGACGATTCTTTGAAGATTGATCGTGGTGGCTTCCTCCAATTCTCGTGATTGCTCCTCCGTAAACTACTCCTCTAGGTGGCCGGCCAAGAGAGGTTTTTCTCAAGGAAAATACTAGCTAAAAGGAAGAGGGGAAATAGAAGGCTTATGCGTGGAAGAGATGGAAGAAAGATGAGAGGAATGTGAGTTGAGGGATAAGGGATGAAAAGTGAGGGTTGGTATTTATAGTAGAGGGATGACATAGGAGTTTGCTAAAAATAGCTTAAAGATCCATTGGTTCTCTCCTTTGCTTGGCTGGCCTTAAAGTGTGAAGAAAGAGGTTGATAGTTGCTTGATTCATGCTTGATTCCATGTATGAATCATGTAAGGGGTTAGATAGTTTCTTGGTTATTAGTTGGGAGTTGATTTCTGATTCTTTCAAAAGTGCAAGGACCTCCAAAATAATTTTCCCAAAGCTGATTTTGGCTGCTCTTCATAGCTTTTCGGTGATTATCCCCCTTGTTGAACGGTTTTGACAATCCAATTAAGAGCAGACTTCAGTCTTTTCAATAACCATCTTCCAAATTGGGTTGAATTAAATTGTTGAGTCCAATTTAATGAGATTTCCATCCACATGGAGTAAAAATTAATTTGTGTCGATGTGATATTAATTACCTCTCATACTTATTAATTCAATGCTTCATCTGCAACAATTTGAGCCCAAAAATTAGCATGTAGCATAAGATAGTTAAATTATGCAAAATTAATACATAAATTAATAAAATTGTATATTTTACTAAAATTATGCCCATTGTCTCAATATGAACAAAAATCACTCAATTAAATATCCAAATACACGGGATTAACATAATTTCTAAGTAAAAAGATGATATAAACAACTATAAAAAATCTATATAATTTAGAGTTTACAATTACTAGTTAGAAAATGTTGTAAATGTCTACATAATTTAAGTTATCAACAAAAAGGTTGGAATTCTAAACCGATATAGCCAATGACTCATTGGCACGGCTCCACGAAGCTTCAGTAGACTTGGAACCCTTGACTTCTTATCGTAACTCTAACTTAAGGGTTGTTATTTGTTTTGCAGTGGAAGCTACCTTTCTATGGGTCCCTTGATACAGATGGTTGGCAGATTGACCTACTGTCAAATGTAGTAGTTAATTCAGTCAATTTCACACTTAGGAGCTTGTTTTCTATGTAATTTAGAAATTTCACACATTTTATAAGTGTTGTGACCCAATAGGCAGACACAGGCCTTATGTTGTGCTAATATGTTCAATTGAGCATGTAGGATGAAGAATTAAAGTCCCAATTGACGCGGAAGAAAGGGACAAGTGATGCACAAGTGTCTCGAGCTGTCAAAGCACAAAATAAATGATACAAGACATATTTTTCATGTTGTGTCATGCCATGCAAGGGGTGTGGCACAACATAGGTTGACGTGCTACCCAAGAATATCAATGTTATTTTCGTTCACACAATCAACTCTATATAAAGACCTAGGATATGTCAAAGACCTACTTTGGGCTGCCAACATATCTATAAATAAGACATTAGGGGTTTGAGGTAACTAAGTCATTGTAGGCACCTTCAAAAACCCTAGTAGTTGAGGAGTAGGATTAGATTAATTTTCTTTCGGCTTTTCATAACTCTTTTGTTTTTCCTTTTGGAATCAATTTTGATCCAAGAGTTTATTTTTATTATCGAAGTATTTTAGTTATATTTTCTTTACATTCAATTTATCTCTTTATTCCAATCAATCAATTTGCTACTCCATTCCTCATTCGATATCAATTCCATGATTACTCAAATCTCTTCTCTCTTCTGAATCAATCACTTTCTTCGCATGATTTATTCAATTAAGATTGATATTATGAATAACGTGAGTGATAAATCCCTTAGGAGAGATTAGTGAGTAGATAGGGATGTGATTAATAGAGGATTTCGGGTTTTCTTGATACGGTTAGTTGGTATCAATAGCTAGACAAGGTCGGGAGATAAGTCGAACCAAGTAAATCGTAATTTATCCTAGTTGAGAAAGTGAGGTCGGGCGATAAATGAGTATCAACCAATCGATTAGTTAGTTAGAGGCTGAGAGGTAATAATTGATTAACCGATAGCTAATCCACCCCAAAACCCTAATACAAAGTTAATTAGAAAACCTGAAGCGAGTTAAGCTTCCTGGTTGGTTTATTGATTTAATTTTGTCTATTTATTTATTTTCGTTATATATTTTTATCTCATTAATCTCTTTTATGGTTCATCATAATATATGAATTAATTACTACTCTTTAGACTTATTATTGTAAAAATATTTTCATAATTTATTCCATTCTCCCTTAAGTGTGATCCACAGAATACTTCCAAGTATTTTGATGTACTAAACTATATTACAATTTGACCTGTGCACTTGCGGACACTGTCGTTCTAATCTCCCATATTTTTGGTGTTATATTTTACTATAAAATATAACTCGTTTATTGGAGTTCACAAATTGAACTTCTTTCATGTCTCCATTATCATTATTGTCCTTCTGGTTCTTGCGAATAGTCGATTGATCTGGACTTTTCGGATCAAAAAGGGAGTTAAGTTGGCATTCTTGGTAGTATCCTTGGTTGCTTATAGTTCTATAATTTGTTGCTCGTTATGAACATTCTGCAAATGCAACAGGCATTGGCGCTCTTATTACTCTTGAAATTGAAGTTGCTGGGCAAGAACTTATTCCTCCATGAGACACATCTCCTCTTGCATCTCAGTGACTTATTACTGAGGGCTAGAGGCTTCTTGTTATTGGGAGATTTGGTTGGCGGTGATAGTGGGTTGATGGGGAGGAGTCACCATATGAGAGAAAATCTCTCTTAATAGTTGGTCTCTAGGATCTTAGGAAAAAGTTCCAGAAGGAGGTTGGGTGCCGAGGGCAGTTAATAGGATGGTAGTGGCGGGGTTGACTAAGGGAATAGAAAGAGAAGCATTGATGGTGGCCATAAACTGAGTAAATGTAGCACTCAATTTCCAGTTAACTCCGAAATTTGAAATAATTAGATGACTAAATTGAAAGAGACCATAAGTTGGCGGCCTCTATTGAAAGAAATGGGAAAGTTGGAAATTGGATTGGAGCATGGTTGAAAACCAAACCTAGTTGGTTAAAATGGAACCAGTCAGTTCCTTATTGGGACACATAATGATTAGTAGTGGATGATTCTCCTAAGGTTGGTAAAAGTGAGAGAAGAGCTATAAACAGTTGGGAGATGGATTCTCAAGATGGATTTTCTTTTCGATTTTGTTTCATTTTCTCTCTTCAGCATCTTTTTCTTTAGATACTTTGAACAAGAGTAGGAAGTGGAAGGTTTTACATGGAGCAGACATCATGAAGAATGAGATGGAAAAGTAAGGAAACCAAAAAGCTGGTAAGGTTCTTAACCCTTCTGTATACATGAAAGTTAAGGAAATGAAGTTATTTAACCCTTCTGTATACATGAAAGTTAAGGAAATGAAGTTATGGACTTCAGAACCATTTTAAGGCTTCTTCATGTTTCTAAAAAAATAGGTTTAAACTGAGAATATTGAGTATAGCCCATGATTTTGGTTGGAAAGCTTAGGTTCCAAGATAATGGAAGCTTTAGTGTTCGAGAAGGCTAAGATATAGAGACGATGAAACTTCAGGTGAGTTTTTAAAACTCTAACAATGGATGTTATGATCTATGTTGTTTGAGTATACCATGTTTGCACAAACATGAATATTCATAGATGCATGTCAATAAGCATGAAATGGTCATAGTATGGCATACATCACGTAGCCATGAAATATGATAAGATGTGCATAATTTTCATGAAAACTGTGGGAAAAACCTCTATGGGATAAATGAAGTTCGGAAGGGAAATGGAAAGTGACCCTGTTAGTTGTCGTCATGGGTGAAGCTCCGGCCTTATGAAGGGAACACTGCGGTGTTCGAGCATTAAGGTTAGGTGGTGTAAAGGAGGTAGTGGAAGGGGGATTTGGGAAATGAGAACTATAGAAAGGTATTTACCATGATAGTGGTATCAACTGGTCCTTCGAGGCGACACTATGATGATGGTATATGACGTAAAACATAGATGAAAGATGCTATGGTAGTTTAGTATAAGGTATGTAGCATAAGACCATGGATGAAAGATGCCATAGAGGCATGGTACAAGGTATACGATGTAAGACCATATATGAAAGATGTTATGATAGCCAAGTATAATGGTTAAGACCATGGATGAAAGACTCAATGGCATCATAAGATAGTACACCAAGTTGGCGGATCAGTGTAATACCATGGATGAAAGACTTCATGGCATCCATAGAGATAGTCTATTAGGATGTAAACACAGAACAGATATAGTCTGTTGGGATAGCAAACACAAAATAGAGATAGTTAGCTGGGATAGTGAAAACAAAACAGAGATAACTCACTGGGATAGTAAACATAGAAAGAGTTTGTCAAGACAACAAACACAGGAAAAGTCTGCTAGGACAAGAGAAATGACGTAAGAAGTCTGTAAGACCATATCTCAGCTACGATGACCCATAGAGTCCGCTAGGAAATAGACGCAAGAAGTCTGCCAAGACCATAAGTGAGGGGTATACTACTAGTGCGGCAAGTATGAGAAACCACTTAGCTGAAAGAAAACTTAAAAGAAAATGTAAGTAGTGGCAAGTGGATCTTGAGGAGTCTGCCAAAAATGATGAAAGTGGTAAGGATAGATGTAGAACCCAACAAGGGATGGGCAAAGACCCAACAAGAATTAGAGAAAGATAGATCATGTGGGAGCTAGCCTATTCATGGAAATGTTTAAAAGGGAAATTATTCAAGGATCGTAAGAAAGGATCCGCAATTAAGAGCCATAAAGAAGTTCTCTATGAAGTTGTATGTAAGAGGTGAATCCCGTGGGAGGATGGAGAAGTGCCCTCCCAGGAGAAAAATTCTACTCAAGGGACAAATGTGTATCAAGGATATTCCTCATAGAGGAAGGTCTATTGTAGATACACCCCTAAGGTGGCAACTCTTTAAGGAGGACTCAAGTAAAAGGGATAGCAGGCTCGAACACTCGTATAGGCGGTGGCCTATTGGATGGGTAAATAATATTGTGCTTCCCAACTGGGATGTGTGAGTTCCTAGGTAAGGTATCATAAGTACGGTGGATTTGTAGAGGTAATCCAGTAGCCCAGACACCCAAAGGTAAGGGAATGAGAGTAGGTTCGCCAGAGCGGTGAGGTTTAATACTAGTCAGCCATCCTGAAGGGATGTCAATAGGTATTTCGAGACCTTAGCATGAATAAGGAGTCTGCCAAGGACTAGTTTGATCTATAAGGTTTAGCATGAGAGGTGTAATCAAGTGAAACTGGGGACGGGAAGGACTAAATGTGTGGGTACATGGTGGGAACATGTGTACCACCAATAGAGTTATAAGTGTACGAATGTCTAGTATATGAAATGTATGAAGAAACTAATGCATGAGGGTTTGCCGCAGGGTATATGAGACTCCATCAAGAGGTTGTGAATTCAACTAGAACATGAAGCTTAGCGACATTTCAAACCTTAGAGAGGTCGAAGGATGATCTGGAGTCCACCAATCCAAATGAAAAATGAAAGTTTAGACAAGAGCAAGGGTTAATTATATTTTATATGCTTTCTTACACCCTCTCATATAGGATATGATTTATTTTAAGTATGGCATAATAAAGGAACTCACTAAGTTCTCTCGACTTAAAGAGTTGACTGATGTTCGTAGGACTTGCGAGGATGATCAAGGACTTCAAGGAGGGACTAAGCCAAATGGAGTGGAAATCGAGGATCATTGTTGGATCAAAGTCATGTCCATAGGAATGGGGTACCACTAGAGGCTTCACCTTAAGAATTGTTATATCATATCTAGATAGCACCCTTAGAACTTGGGTAATGAGATAGTTAGCCTTTGGTAAGAGTTGTAAGAGTTCCGTTGTAAATAAATAGTTTGATTAGAAACAAAATCCTGGGGGGCTGAGCTTTTTGTTAAGTTTAAGACTTTTGTTGTAAGAACTATTATTAGTTTTAATGTAACCTGTTCTATAATAGTTAGTCCATAATTTTTAGGTTAAGTTAATCTAGTCCATTTGTGACATTTTATAACCAGATTCGATGGACGGGTCAAGTTGGGGTGTTACAGTAAAAACCTTAAGAGGGTGAGAGTTGGTCATTTTTTTGTTTCAGTGGTAAGAGGATGGTTTTGGTTTGAAGGGAGATTGATGTTAACAAGGTCACTATCAATCGTTGGGGTAAAGAAATTAGTAGGGTTGTTAGAGTTGGAGGGCTTTGTGGGGCTGAGATAACACCATTCTGAAAAGTAACCATCGTAAGCTCCACACTTACCGCACTAATTGTTGATACAAAGCACAACAAGGAGGAGAATAAGGAGGAGGTAGGAGGAGTAAAAGGTGGTTTTGTAGAGGCCAGTTCACCTATGGGAAGGAACAAATGGACAAGTAGATGGGAAGAGAGGATGATTGCTCAGATTAACTTTAGGGTGTTGGAAAATTGATCATTTCTCCATCACTGGGAAGGTATTTATAAAGAGGTTGTCTTATCTACTAGCATGGCATGGTAAGATAAATACTCAGTCCCACCAAAAGTGTAAAAGATATTCACGAATGTGAAAGATATATGAAATAGGGCTCATTTTGTTATGTGTTCAATCAATACAAGGTTGTTATGGTCAGACGTGCCCCTTATCGCTTTGAGAGCTTGTAAACACTCCGTATTCACACTTGGAGAGTGTTTACACCTAAAAAATGGATGCCTAATAAATGGATGATTATCTCGTTATTGAAAAGTGGGAGGACTTATCAGAAATGCTTATCTAGCGGGTGGTCCTGACAACGAAAGGATACCATTCCTCTGATAAGGATGAAGGGTGAACAAAGACATTGTCTCAAGGGGGTCAAAGGAGAGGTCAACACCTTCTATCTTGCTAACATGTGTCCAGATGATGGAGGGATATAACAAATACCCTTTTCAATCTTTTATCTGTTCATCTGCATATACTGATACCTTTATTAATTTAAAGGGTAAACTATACCACAGATCACCCAACTATTGCCCTTTTTATTTGTCACCCAACTATCATTTTTTTAATTTGGTCACCCAACTATTGCCCTTTTTTTTTGTCACCCAACTAATCCAAATTGTTTTTTTGGTCCATTCTGTTAAGTGTCGTTAAATCTTTGATTGGAAGGTGGCATGGCAGTTAAAAAATTAGTATAATAATAAATTTAGCCCTCAAATTTTACATATTATATTGTTTTATCGTAATTTAAAAAATTAACTTGCAAATTTTACAAACGATCTCAATTTAATCCTCAAAATTTACCTTCCTTTTTCACTTCCTCGACTGCCACTACCATTGGTGCCTCCACCTCCTACTTCTCTACCACCTTTGGGATTAAAGTAATAAGAGTACAATTAAGATCATGCAACTCAAGAATATGCCAAACTTTCCAATACAAAAAGAAAATTGTCATGCCATCTAGTTCTAAAGCTTTGGTGGGATACCAGTTACTACCTCCACCGTGCAAGTAGAAAATAGGAAAGTATTCATATGATCAGTAACATAGGTTTCAACAGAATACTCGTTAAAATTAAAAATAAAAAACAATAAATACATAGGTAGACAAAGATGATTATGATGATGAAAAAGAGTGGGGTAGAGGTGGAGGCAATGATGGTAGTGGCGGTGGGGGAAGCAAAACTGGAAGGTAGACTTTGAGGATCAAATGAAGACCTTTTGTAAAATCAGAGGGTTAATTTTTTAAAATTATGCGTAAATCTATATAATATGTAAAAATTAAGAGCTAAATTTGTTATTATATCGATTTTTAACTGTCACATCATTCTTTCGTCAAAGATTTAACAACATTTAATGGAAGTGGGAAAAAATCTTAGTTAGTTTGGTGACCAAATAAAAAAATATGATAGTTGGGTAACTAAAAAAGAATAGGGACAATAGTTGAATGATCTATGGTGTAGTTTACCCTAATTTAAATTGTTTATTTATTTACATGTTGATTTTCAAAGAAATGTTGATTTCTATTTTAAAAGGTGGGAAAAATAAAATAATATTTTAACATATGAGGATTAGCTTTTTATATAAAAATAATTATAATTTGAAAATTTTAGCTAGAGTTCAAAACATTTTGAGATTGAGTTAGTTAATATAAATAAAATAATTAAATGCGATACATTTAAAATTAAAATTGTGTATCTAGTCTGCTATCGTAGCACGTTTATCTTAAAATTGTGTATCTAGTCTGCTATCATAGCACGTTTATCTTAGTCTACAATTTCTTGCACTATTGTTTTATTTTCTTCTTTCTCTTAAGATCTTCTTAACAGCGATTAATTTTGTTGAGAAAACCTGTACCATAATTGGTGGATGTTAGATGGAAGAAGAGTTAGCTAATCTCAATATTGTTGAAATCAAAGACATAGCAGTCAGATCTATCGAAGAGGAAGTGGGGTTTAATGAAGACTACAACTTATGTTTGGTGGGACAGTTATTAGCGGAGAGTGTTGTGCACTTTCCATCGCTGAGGAACACGTTAGCGAACCTATGGCATTCTTTGGGGGAAATTTTGATAATAGATATAGGTGAAAACAGGTGATGTTTCGGTTCTATTATATGATTGATTTGAAGCGGGATGATGGATGGGATGCCATGGTTCTTTAATAGGCACCTTATAATTTTCCACAAGATGGAAAAAGGGGAAGATCTAATGTAGGTCTCATTGTTTTATGCCTTGTTTTGGGTTCAAATTTATAATCTACCTTTAGGGTTTTTATCGGAGGGGATGGCACAACAATTTGGAAACTTTATAGGTTAGTTTATGGAATATGATGAGACGCTAGTCACAAAGGGGGTGAGAAAATTCATGTGAATTAGGGTAAAATTGGATGTTAGAATTCCTTTTAAAAGAAACAAAAAATTTATTATTGACCAAGAAAATTCAATATATGCCCAATTTCGAGAATATTACAATGTTCTATTTTTTATGTGAGAATCTAGGTCATGGAGAGGGTTTTTGCGTATTCGTTTAACATTAGGAGATTAGGTGGTGGAATTTAGGTGGGATGTCTCCTTAAGGGTGCTACCAAGAAGAATGACGCAAACTACCAGTCCATGGTTGCGAGATGATCCGAGAGAAGAAATTAGAATAGGAGAGAGGATTGGAAGAGACCGTAATGAAAGAACGACATAACACAACCATTTGACAAAAACTAATGAAGTCAATGGAGGAAGAATTGGGGGATATCATGAACAATATGGTATGGATATAGTATATTCTAGGGCTAGTTGTTTTAATGCACTTATTAATGAAAGAGGTTCAATCAAAGGTAAAGAGGTGGTGTAGGAAATTGAGGATAGACCCATCACTTACAGGGATGGCAAAAAGAGGAAAAGAATACAAAGTGAGAGGCAAGAAGTCTTGAATCAAGTAGAAGCATTGAGTTTGGACGAGAATAATAAAGTAGTGCTGACTACTAGAAAGCAAACTGGCCAGTCGCAATGAAAACTTTAAGTTGGAATAACTATGGACTGGGGAAACTGCGAGCAGTTTGTCACCTCAAAAATTATCTTAAAAATTGTCAGCCCCAAGTTTTGTTTCTAATTGAAACAAAAGTTGATACTAGAAAAATGGATAAAATGAGGAGAAGTTGCGGTTTCATGTATGAGATTGACGTTGGTACAAATGCATCAAAAGGCGGCTTGTCTTTAGGTTGGAAAGAAGGGATTGATGTAACACTACGAAGTTTTTATAATTCTCATATTGGTGTGATGATTAAAGAAGAGAATTAAGTGATAGTTTGGAGGTTTACCAAATTTTATGGAGAACTAGTGGATGGATTAAGGAGGAATTCTTCAAACCTCTTACGACAGTTAGAGAGAGTGTGTAACCTGCCATGGGTAGTAATGGGGGATCTCAATGAGGTAATGTTTTCTTTTGAAAAGAAAGGAGGATGTATACGAGAAGAAAGGAAAATGAGTGCTTTTTGAGATGTGTTAAGGGACTGTGACTTAAGTGATTTAGGGTTTTCGAGACAATGTTTCACATGGGAAAGTGGGAGGTTACCTAGTAATAATATAAGGGAAAGACTTGATAGAGGAGTTGCAAATTCCAAGTGGTGGGAGATTTTTCCAGGCTACTCTTTCGAACATCTACAACATAGCATGTCAGATCACTGTTTGATTATGCTAAAACAGTTGGAAGAAACGGAGGTAGAATATTGAAAAGACCATTTTGCTTTCGTTTCAATGTAGAGTGCGTATTGGAGGAGAACTTTGATGAACAAGTAGTAGAAAGTTAGGGGTCGAGTAGGGGAGATGTTCTAAAAAAATTAATAATGCTTGGATCAAAGCTAAATAAATGAGCTAGCATGAACAAATTAGTGAGAAAAGGTAGAAAGCAAAGCCTACACTTTAAACTAAAAGAATAATTGAAGGAAGAAGCTAATGATGATGTTCTAGCAGAAATAACCGATATAAAACTAGCATTAAACTTGGAAGCAGATAAAGAAAATATTTTTTTGGGAATAGAGAGCAAGGGTGAACTGGCTTAAGTTGGGGGATTGAAATACGTCTTTCTTTCATAAGGCTGCATGTAGTCGAAAGAGGAGGAATACAGTTCGCGACTTAAATGACAGAAATGGAAGATGGGTTGAAGGAGATAATGAACTTATTGAAATTCCCTCCTATTACTTTCAAGAGTCGTTTATGTCAAATACTATAGGTGAATGTGAAATGATTTTTGAAAGCATATAGCCCTGTTTTTTGGATAGGATGAATAAGGAGTTAACGTCTGATTTTCAAAAAGAACAGGTCGTTGAAGTAGTTAAATCGATGGCCCCATTAAAAGCTTCAGGAAGGATGGTTTTCCAGCCTTATTCTGTCAAAAGTATTGGCACGTAATAGGAGACGATGTTACTCGATATTGCCTTGATGCGCTACAAGGAAGGAGGAAATTAAAAGATATCAATGGCACCAATATTGTGTTAATTCCCAAAATTAATTCACCAAACAATATGGGCCAGTTTCATCCGATAAGCCTCTACAATGTGATTTACAAAATAATCTCCAAGGTGTTAGTAAACAGGTCTAGAAGGATGTTGGATTTTTGTATCGATGAGAATCAAGGCGCTTTCGTTACAGGTAGACAGATTACTGATAACATCTTAGTGGCTTATGAGATTTTGAATTCATTTAAAAAGAAGAATGAGGGATTGGTTGGTTCTTTCGCCTTAAAAATCGATATGAATAAGGCCTATGATAAGATGGATTGGAGCTTCACTGAAAAGATGATGCGAAAACTAGGCTTTTGCAACGTTTGGATTAATTTTATTATGAAATGTGTAACTACAGTGTCCTATTTAGTAAGGCGTAATGGGATTCAATGAGAGAATTTAGGCCTAGTGGGGGATTGAGACAAGGTGATCCTCTAAGCCCTTATCTTTTTATTATTTGTGCTGAAGGATTCTTTAAATTAATTAAAAGGGCAAAGAATAGAAGATAGGTCAAGGGTGCTAAAGTGGGTAGGAATGGACTGTCAATAACGCATCTATTTTTCACTGATGATAGTATATTGTTTGGTGAAGTAATAGAGGAAGGAGCAAAAGGATGAAAGAGGTGGTGGCTAATTACAAAAAAATATTAGGTTTGTTGGTTAATCTTGATAAATCTTTAATTTATTACAGTAGCAACACACGTATTGAACAAAGGGAGCAAGTGGGGAGAATTTTTGGGGGTAAGGATAGCAAATAACCTTGAGAAATATCTTGGGTTGCCTACAATTGTAACAGCCCTAACACATATCCGTCCTCAGAATAGGGTTACTAAGCATTACTAGAAACTTTTAACTTAAAACATTCGATTACAACCATTTATAAAACACATTATATTCAATTCAAAGACATGCATAATGTCCCTTTTTTGAATCCTCGAGGCATTAGAAACACTTTAGAAATGATTCGGGACTACATCGAAAACAATTAGAACTTCATGGCAAAAGATAGAAAAATTCATACTACAAGGGTCACACGGCCGTGTGACATACGGCTGAGACACACGCCCGTGTCTCAAGCCGTATGGGCATTCGAAGTAGGGACACGTGACCGTGCCCTAGCCTGTGTATGTGCCCGTGTAACTCTCTGACTTGGGTCACACGGCCAAGTCACATGCCCATGTGCCAGGCCATATAACTCTTGAAATGAAACCTTTAAAAACCTACAGTGGACACATGGCTGTGTCGCGTGGCTATGTGTCACACACGGTTGAGACACATGCTCATGTCTTAGGCCGTGTGGATAAGAATATGCCAAATTCAAGTCATTCCTTTCACCCAATTCAAGCACACCCTTACAAGTCATTTGTACCTATATTGAAGCAGTCAAAATGTACCTAAGACAAGCATATTTAAACTAAATTATCATAGTATTTAATTATACAACCAATATGCCCAAAAGGCACCTCAATCACAACAATCAAACATAATGATACATTTGCTAAGTTTAACCACAAATCAACTAACCTTTATAACTAATTTTATGCCAACATTTACCATAATGTTCACATACCAATATCAAACTAAAAAACACCAATTTTATTATTCAACACCTATCATCACTACCTTAGCAAACTTGACCATATGTCAACACATCCAAACACACTAAACTAGCCATTTACTAACTCAATGTTCACTACCAATTTCCATACCTCAATAATCATATTCAAGCATGTCAAAACAACATTTCATAGCATGCATTTTTATATACCATTCCAACTCCCAACCTTTAAGTACCAGCATGCCAAAATATCAACCATTATAAGACCACATATACATACCAACATAACAACTAATGCATTATCTAAAATACCAAAATTACAAGCCAAACATAATGGCTATATCATCAAACACAAAACACCTATACATGTGTATACTTAACCATTTTTCGATTAACTTGTTTCTATATCAAACATATCAAAATGACTTTACCATTGGGACTACTTCTCAAATGCATCAAAACTAGTTAAATGTCACCATTCTAACCAATTCCAAATGGTTCCAATAACCAACATATATACATACCAAATTATGTCCAAATGGTCATAATTCAAAAAAACAAACTTGACTAAATTTTAAATCAAAACATGCCCTAAATGATCACTTTGCAAACATGCCAACTCTTGCCAAATTTAGCTCTATAACCAAGCATTAATTTGATATTCTAAACACCAACATTTAAACATCAAAATGCCAAAAGCACATGAAACATCAAGGAATCAAATATCATAAGTTTCACAAATTCAAAGCAACATTACATACCGATATCATTAACTAAGCATTAGACATAAGTCCACCTATACGTGCCATTATAACCACGACCAAAGCATCAAAATCTACTGATAAAATCAATGGATAGTGTGATGGATCTCCGACTAGCTTCCAACCTGATCGAGCTTTCGATAATCTATAAAGTAAGAGAGAAATAACCACATAAGCAATGAATGCTTAGTAAGCTCGTATAAACTTTAAGCATAATATTCCATCTCAATAATAAACTTCATAGAATAAACATAAACCTATACCAATGTCACAAGGTTCATAAATCTACATAATCATCAACCTTTTTATATGATTATATACCTTTCAATTTACTTACTTTCCATTTTGTTCTCAATGCTTATCATAAGCCTAAACAACATTATCAATTTCTGATTCAATATATTATCCATGAAATAGGTAGATTCATCCATAGCATAGATACTTTGCTCACATATAAATACATCATTTAACTCATCAATTCTTTTAAATCATCATACTATAAGCTAGTTATGAACTTCCTATTTCACTTCCTTTTCTTACCCATTCCATTTGCATATTACCAAGCATAGGCATAAAAATAAACCATGAACACTAGCTTAATACAAGCCTAAATATCATCATCAATGCATGAGTTAGTGCACACATACATATATCACTTGAATTAAACATATGATGATTCATTTCCATGTGCACATATTTCATTTGAATCATTTAACCTTTCCATGAACATATACATAAGGTCAAGTGAAAGCTTACCTTTTCAATGCATAACTTCAAAATAAAACATCATACAATCCAACCAACAGCTTGGCACATCAATAACACATGTTAGTTCATTTAAGTATAATTGATATGAATTTAACATGAATAACCATTATACTTGAGCATAATTCAATTGGACTTATCATCCATCTCAACATAACATATTTTCCATGTAACTTACTGTTTCAAAGTCTTTCATACATACAAGTCTTGGTTCCTATAGAACACTTACCATATCCTTGTAAATTCAGGCCCGTTGAACCGAATAGAATACTATTGGATATGCGAGATAGCTCGAAGTGTGCTAACATATAACCATAGTCCATCAATTCCTTTACATATATGCTCACATGAGTTGTGAATAAGTATGCTCACATGAGCTGTGAAATGAGCCTACTCACATGAGCTATGGGTCAGAATGTAAGCTATACAATACTGCTCACACGAGCTGTTGAGTTTTTGTAACACCCCTTACCCGTACCCGAGGCCGGGATAAGGTACGAGGCGTTACCAGACAAACATACCAATATTAAACTAAAATACGGGCCATAAAATTTCATTTTTATTTCAAAACATTCATTCACTTACACATAGTCCCTTATTTGAGTCTACGAAGCCCAAAACATACTTTAAAAAGGGTTCGGGACTAAACCGAGAACTTACAAAAATCTTGGAAATTTCATGCTTTAAGGCTCCACACGCCAGTGTCCTAAAGTCGTGTTCCATACATGGCTGAGACACATGGTCGTGTCTCTGCCTGTGTGGAATATACCTAGGCTATTTTCCAAGCTTTGGTCAACCTTAATCTCTTACACACTTATACAAAATCAAAAGCATATAACATGGTATTCATTTAATGATTAAATATTCTCAATTAAACCACAAACATAGCATTTGTATGTCATCATACATGTGTATCCAATACTCATTTTACCTTGTTTATTATAGTACCACTTATACATTTATACCAAGATTATCATCTTACCAAATATCTTCAGCTTAATCATCAAGCAATCATATTTAAAACTAGATCATATCTTTATAAAATACCATGATTTAGATACGCAAAATAACATGTTTGCCTGAAACATTTCAATTCAACTCCATACCCAACAAGCATTACATTGAGACTAGTCATATATATATATATATATATATATACATGTCATGATACATATCATTCTCTTTCTATATTCTTATAAACACATATCATTTATTTCATTATATCAATATTTCATATACCATAGTTTCCATGTATTCCACATATATTTATTTTCCTCCTCCTCCTCTCCATTCCACATCCTTAATGTATATAGCATTCTTGTAAGTACGATTTCACAATTTACTAATAAATGCTCACATCAAACTGTCCACACGAGTTATAGTCACTTACTTATTTATAATTTTAGCTAAAGAGATCCAAATTAAGATCCGTAAATTTCCTCTGAAACTAGACTCACATATATTTCCACCATAAAATTTTATAATTTTGGTCTAGCCAATTAGTATAGTTTATTCATTAAAATTTCCCTATTTCACATTCGACGTTCGACCTCTCTTCACTAAAATTAATTATCTCACAAGATGAACTCGAGATAATGTTCTTGTTGATTTATCTTGAAAATATACTCATTAGGGATTTTAAAATATAAGTTTAAGCCTCTAATTATTTTTATCCAAATTTTGTGATTTTCCAAAGTCGAACAGGGGATCACGTAATCATTCTGAATCAGTCTCACAAAAACATAAATATATCAAAATATAGAACTCCTTTTCTTGCTCTATTTCTTTTATATGAAAATATACTCATTAAGCTTTAATTTGATATCCCATTCAGTCTCTGATTCAATTTCTACTATTTTTGGTTATTTTTCAAAATCATGTCACTGCTACTATCCAAAACAGTTTTATTGCTAATTCACTCTTTCACACTTTCTTTGTATTAACCTCATTTTAACATACATATCACAAATCATTTTCACCACGTTTCATACATCACAAGTATAGGCCCATGATCACAAGGTCACCATAAAATCATCCTCATGTATAACTTACTTGTTTATAACCTTACCACATCCTGGTCACTTAATGAACACATCATTCACATAATCAAGTTCCTGCACTTATTCATCACAAAACTCACAAAGCAATACATAGAGAGTCTCCTGTTGAACACTTCGGATAAATCCTCGATACTTGGTGGTTTCAGCACATAGCTCCACCCATCATATAGTTCGGCTCCCTTGTACACATGGTGAACACTCAGTACCACCCATGTGACCTAGCCAATTTATCTCGTAGCTCTCTTGTCTACATGGTGTCCTTCACCTGGAACCACGCATGCGACCTAGCAACATATATCCCGTAGCTCTCTTGTCTACATGGTGTACACATAGTATCACCCATGTGACCTAGCTACATCATAATGTCTTGTAGCTCTCGTGTACACTTGATGTGCACTCAGCACCATACATGTGACCCAGCTACATACTATCTGTATCATCCAATCTTTCCGAAGGTTCAACCAAGATTTCTCTCTTTTTCCAACAATTTCACCAATCAAGTAATTATCCACAAACATATTTCCAATATTATTATAAAATATCATAATACAAGTAATATTGATGTATTACTTACATATAAACTTACATCTCATTTAATATCAAGGCAATAACATTAAATTACACATTGCCTTATTAAAATCATATGAACTTACAATTTCCCATAATATCCATAATCATAGAAATCACATTTATGTATGATAATTCAATGCACTTCATGTACCATAGACATATTTTTAAATCAATTCATAAACTTGGCACCTATTATCATTTAATTTAACATAATTCAGTTAATTCACTAAATTTAACTTTCAAATATAAATTACAACATTATTGCTATATTATTATCATACCAACTTACATACTTTCAACACCTCGAAATTATAATAAATATATCAATTTTACATTGAAACATGCATAAATTAATACTTATTATACATATAAACTTACCTCGATACTAAAACAGCCATTTTACCAACTTTCCCAACTTTCTATTTTTCTCTCATTCTAGGTTCAAATCTCATTTTCTAGGATCTAAAACATCATATTTTACTTATTTAATTAAGGTACTATTCAAAACAGTCCTTAACTCAAACTTTGGAAAAATTACAATTTTGCCCCTAAACTTTTGCATATTTACACTTTTGCCCCTAGGCTCGGGAATTAAACTTCATCCCTTATTCTAATGTTTTATGACATGCTAATCACTTTTCACTTCTATGGAAACATCAAATTCTCACTCTAACATATACTTATGACTATTAGGTATTTTTACCGATTAAGCCCTTTTACTCGTTTTCATTGAAAACCGAGTAGCACAAGTTGTCTAACATAATTTAAAACCTCATATTCTTCATAAAACAGAAAAATAAACATATTTCACCTATGTTTATTTTCCAAATATGAACCCTAGCTTAAATTATTACTGGAATAAGCTTAAACAAATTATCGGGATTCCAAAAACGTAAAGAACTTGAAAAACGGGGTTAGAACGGACTTAATATTGAGCTTGGAAAGCTTGAAAACCCTAGCCATGGCTTCCCCCATGCTAATTTCGGCCTCCATGAAAAAGATGAGTCAATTTTGGCTTTATTTTCCCTTTTTATTTCTTTTAATTACCAAATGACCGAAATGCCCTTCCTTACTAAGCTTTCAAAAATTCCATCCATGTCCAATTTTTGTCCATCACTTAGAAATTGGTCAAATTTATATTTAAGACCTCCTAATTAATATTTCAAAGCAATTTCATACTAGAAACTTCTAGAATGCAAGTTTTACAACTTATTCAATTTAGTCCCTAACTTCAAATTGAGCACTTTATGCATAGAATTTCTTCACAAAATTTTCACACAATCATGCAATCATATCATAGACCTCAAAATAATCATAAAATAATTATTTATCTCTCGGATTTTGTGGTCTCGAAACCTCTATTCCAACTAGACCCAATTTTGGGCTATTACAACTCTCCCCCCTTTAGAGATTTTCGTCCTCGAAAATCTTACCAGAGTGAAGTTTAGTATCTTTCTCATAATTTCCAGCATTACTAACTAATTGTTTTCAAGACGATACTTTCAGAAACACTCTGTCATCAATTTGAATCCCAAGATAACTCACCAACTCGATATTTCTCGAACTCGTCCTTCACTTGTCAACCATTCTCGGTCTCGGTCATATCTATAATTATTTTATCACTGAACTCTTTGATTCCACACTTAGGAACTTAGACAACATGATTCTCATGAATTTCCGTTATATACACCTCATCGGTAAGGGGGTGAGGTCGTACAATCTCTAACTCGATTCTGACATATATCTATATGACACATTTTTTCATTATCCACATATGTCATTATAATCATACTATCCACTTCAAACAATTTATTATTCATATCATCTTACATAAAATTTTCAATTATCTCATTTCAAACAAGTGCACTCACTCATACATTCTATGAATTTTGAATAACTTTAGTCATCACATTTACTAATTAATTTAGTCAAGCATGCAACAAAGATATGTAGGCCAAACAAATATGAATAAATATATCACTATATAAACTTTCATCTCACATACTATCACATATACATATATCACAATTCTTATTCATACCTTCCCGAGTTTAACACATCATAGCTACACTTTATTCAAATACTTCAATATTACTATTAAATGGTCAGATGTAGCTCGGTTGGAGAATACTTCATTTTAAACAAAATGGTCCTCAATAGTGTCGGGAGACATCACACTATCACATATTTGTGCCATGTATAACTAAACTCTCACACTTGCTATGTTAGTCCGAGAATCAACTAAACCTGTTCTGATACCACTAAATGTAATACCCCTTACCCGTACCCGAGGCCGGGATAAGGTACGAGGCATTACCAAACAAACATACAAACATTAAACTAAAATACGGGCCATAAAATTTCATTTATATTTCAAAACGATCATTCACTTACACATAGTCCCTTATTTGAGTCTACGAAGCCCAAAACATACTTTAGAAAGGGTTCGGGACTAAACCGAGAACTTACAAAAATCTTGGAAATTTCATGCTTTAAGGCTCCACACGCCCGTGTCCTAAAGTCGTGTTCCATACATGGCTGAGACACATAGTCGTGTCTCTGCCTGTGTGGAATATACCTAGGCTATTTTCCAAGCTTTGGTCAACCTTAATCTCTTACACACTTATACAAAATCAAAAGCATATAACATGGTATTCATTTAATGATTAAATATTCTCAATTAAACCACAAACATAGCATTTGTATGTCATCGTACATGTGTATCTCATACTCATTTTACCTTGTTTATTATAGTACCACTTATACATTTATACCAAGATTATCATCTTACCAAATATCTTCAGCTTAATCATCAAGCATTCATATTTAAAACTAGACCATATATTTATAAAATACCACGATTCAGATCATAAAATAACATGTTTGCTCTAAACATTTCAATTCAACTCCATACCCAACAAGCACTACATTGAGACTAGTCATATATATATATATATATATATATATATATATACATGTCATGATACATATCATTCTCTTTCTATATTCTTATAAACACATATCATTTATTTCATTATATCAATATTTCATATACCATAGTTTCCATGTATTCCACATATATTTATTTTCCTCCTCCTCCTCTCCATTCCACATCCTTAATGTATATAGCATTCTTGTAAGTACGATTTCACAATTCACTAATAAATGCTCACATCAAACTGTCCACACGAGTCATAGTCACTTATTTATAATTTGAGCTAAAGAGATCCAAATTAAGATCCGTAAATTTCTTCTGAAACTAGACTCACATATATTTCCACCATAAAATTTTCATAATTTTTGGTTTAGCCAATTAGTACAGTTTATTCATTAAAATTTTCCCTATTTCACATTTTGACAGTTCTGACCTCTCTTCACTAAAAATTAATTATCTCACAGTACAGAACTCGGATAATGTTCTTGTTGATTTATCTTGAAAATATACTCATTAGGGATTTTAAAAATATAAGTTTAAGCCTCTAATTATTTTTATCCAAATTTTTGTGATTTTCCAAAGTCAAAATAGGGGATCACGTAATCATTCTGAATCAGTCTCACAAAAACATAAATATATCAAAATATAGAACTCCTTTTCTTGCTCTATTTCTTTTATATGAAAATATACTCATTAAGCTTTAATTTAATATCCCATTCAGTCTCTGATTCAATTTCTACTATTTTTGGTTATTTTTCAAAATTACGTCACTGTTACTATCCAAAACAGTTTTATTGCTAATTCACTCTTTCACACTTTCTTTGTATTAACCTCATTTTAACATACATATCACAAATCATTTTCACCACGTTTTATACATCACAAGTATAGGCCCATGATCACAAGGTCACCAAAAAATCATCCTCATGTATAACTTACTTGTTTATAACCTTACCACATCCTGGTCACTTAATGAACACATCATTCACATAATCAAGTTCCTGCACTTATTCATCACAAAACTCATAAAGCAATACATAGAGAGTCTCCCGTTGAACACTTCGGATAAATCCTCGATACTTGGTGGTTTCAGCACATAGCTCCACCCATCATATAGTTCGGCTCTCTTGTACACATGGTGAACACTCAGTACCACCCATGTGACCTAGCCAATTTATCTCGTAGCTCTCTTGTCTACATGGTGTCCTTCACGGAACCACGCATGCGACCTAGCAACATATATCCCGTAGCTCTCTTGTCTACATGGTGTACACATAGTATCACCCATGTGACCTAGCTACATCGTAATGTCTTGTAGCTCTCGTGTACACTTGATGTGCACTCAAGACCATACATGTGACCCAACTACATACTATCTCAGATCATCCAATCTTTCCAAGGTTCAACCGGATTTCTATCTTTTCCAACAATTTCACCAATTAAGTAATTATCCACAAACATATTTCCAATATTATTATAAAATATCATAATACAAGTAATATTGATGTATTACTTACATATAAACTTACATCTCATTTAATATCAAGGCAATAACATTAAATTACACATTGCCTTATTAAAAATCATATGAACTTACAATTTCCCATAATATCCATAATCATAGAAATCACATTTATGTATGATAATTCAATGCACTTCATGTACCATAGACATATTTTTAAATCAATTCATAAACTTGGCACCATAATCATTTAATTTAACATAATTCAGTTAATTCACTAAATTTAACTTTCAAATATAAATTACTGACATTATTGCTATATTATTATCATACCGACTTACATACTTTCAACACCTCGGAAATTATAATAAATATATCAATTTTACATTGAAACATGCATAAATTAATGCTTATTATACATATAAACTTAACTCGATACTAAAACGGCCATTTTACCAACTTTCCTAACTTTCGATTTTTCTCTCATTCTAGGTTCAAATCTCATTTTCTAGGATCTAAAACATCATATTTTACTTATTTAATTAATGTACTATTCAAAAAAATCCTTAACTCAAACTTTGGAAAAATTACAATTTTGCCCCTAAACTTTTGCATATTTACACTTTTGCCCCTAGGCTCGGGAATTAAACTTCATCCCTTATTCTCATGTTTTATGATATGCTGATCACTTTTCCCTTCTATGGAAACATCAAATTCTCACTCTAACATATACTTATGACTATTAGGTATTTTTACCGATTAAGCCCTTTTACTCGTTTTCACTCAAAACCGAGTAGCACAAGTTGTCTAACATAATTTAAAACCTCATATTATATCATTAAACAGCAAAATAAACACATTTCACCAATGGGTATTTTTCCAAATATGAACCCTAGCTTAAATTATTGCTAGAATAAGCTTAATCAAATTACCGGGATTCCAAAAACGTAAAGAACTTGAAAAACACGGTTAGAACGGACTTACTATTGAGCTTGAAAAGCTTGAAAACCCTATCCATGGCTTCCCCCATGCTAATTTCGGCCTCCATGAAAAATATGAGTCAATTTTTGCTTTATTTTCCCTTTTTATTTCTTTTAATTACCAAATGACCAAAATGCCCTTCCTTACTAAGCTTTCAAAAATTCCATCCATGTCCAATTTTTGTCCATCACTTAGAAATTGGTCAAATTTATATTTAAGACCTCCTAATTAATATTTCAAAGCAATTTCATACTAGAAACTTCTAGAATGCAAGATTTGCAACTTATTCAATTTAGTCCCTAACTTCAAATTGAGCACTTTATGTATAGAATTTCTTCACAAAATTTTCATAGAATCATGCAATCATATCATAGACCTCAAAATAATCATAAAATAATTCTTTCTCTCTCGAATTTTGTGGTCCCAAAACCTTGGTTCCAACTAGACCCAATTTTGGGCTATTACAATTTCTGGAACACATGCCGGACCTTAGCCATCGGTAGGACATTCTAGACCAACTATAACAACCCGAATCTGGGCTCAGTCAGAATAATGTTCTTAGGACCACAAATCTGGAGTCAAATAAATTATTCCATTATTATTTTTATGTTATAGCATGATTATATGGATCCATGTAAAATTTGGTGAAGTAATTTTAACGTTTGCGAGTCCAATTGTGAAAAAGGACTAAATCGCATAAAATGAAAAAGTCTAAATTGATAGATAAGATTCTCAAATAGCTAGAGAATAAAAATTGGAGGTCTTTAAAGGGCAATTAGACCCTATTGGGATAGCTTGGCCGGCCATGGGAGGTAAAAATTTTGAAAAGTCAACATTAGATAAGTTAATGACATAATGTTGATATAATAATACCCTAAGTGCCTAACCTTCATCTTTTTCATCTATCTTTTCCTCTCAACCAAAATTTTTAGCAATAAATGGGGTTTTAAGAGGTTGAAATTTTAGCAACTTTAATCCTTCACAAGTAAGTGATTTTTATGGCTTTTCTTGAATAGTTTTGTACTTTTGAGACCCTTAAAGCATAAGCTTTCAAATGAGGGTACTATTTTGCAAAATGATTAAGAGTTTAGGGTTTTTCCATAAAAGGATTTGTAATGTTTGCTGAGTTTTTATAGAAGAAAATGAGTCTTGGGTGTCTTATAAACAACTTCTGTGAAAGATGTTAGCATGAAAACACCTAAAAGGACTAGTTTGCATAAGTTGTTAAATAGATTATAAGTGTGTAAAATAGTGGGAATATGGAGTTGCTATAAGATTAGAAAGGGTTCGGTTAGGCTTAAGATGTGAAGAAATTTGATAAAAATTGATTTACGGGGTTAGGGGTAAAATGGTCATTTTGCAAAAGTCTAGGGGCAAATTGGTCATTTTTCCCAATTATGTATTGTAGAGTGCCTAGGTTGATAAAGTGACTAAATAAATGCATTTTATTGTTATAGATGAAGAAATACCAAATCCGAACCTAGACTGGGGGAAAGCAAAGCAAATAGACTAAACCGACTAGTCGTAACATTTTGTAATCCAAAGTAAGTTGTATATAAATAATACAACTACAATGTTAATGTATGTGTTGAATTTTACTTGAGATTAATATATCATGAATAGCTTAATTGTGGAATTGAGAAAGCATGATGGTAATAGAGATAGTAGATTTCTTGTTTGAACCTAGGAAATAAATCGGATATTCATGTCATAACATATGGGTTATTGTGAGCTAGTGTAAGACATGTCTGGGACATGCATCAGCCACATTATGAGAGCCAGTGTAAGACCATGTCCGGGATATGGCATTGGCATTGAGACGAGTGCTAGTGTAAGACGTGTTTGTGACATGCTTCGGCCTCGAGACGTAAGCCAGTGTAAGATATGTATGGAACATGTATCGGCTACGAGATGTGTCAGTGTAAGACCATGTCTGGGACATGGCATCGGCACAGATATGCTAAAACTTGTGTAAGACCATGTCTGGGATATGGTGTCGACACCTAACCCCATGTTGAGGCTAAATAAATATCCAATAATGTTTCAGATGGCTCAACGGTGAAAGTATGATTTCAATTTAACAAGGAAAGTATAACCGTGTTGTGAGTGGTACAAGTACCTATATGGTATGTATGAAATGTGAGCTCAATATATGCTATATGAGGTGTATTGAATACTGAAGAGTAAGTTGTGCTTATGCCACTTGTGTATTATGATATTGTTGAGGAATGGTAAAGTTATGTTGTATATTTGTTTATGTGCAACTTACTAAGCTTTATGCTTACTCCCTCTCCTTTTTCATTTTCTTATAGTGCCGCCTATCTAGCTCAAGGATCAATGGTTGTTAGAGATATCAATCACACTATCAATCGAATCTTTAGGTATAGTTTGATTTATATTTTTTAGTATGGCATGTATAGGGAACTAGACTTGTGTTTTGTGTTATTGAGAGCTGGACAAATGTGTTGGCTTGGATTGGAAACCCTTCATTTTGTATTAAGCCTTGAATGATGGCTAACATTTCATTTTGATTTATATGCAAAGATGTTATTTTCATGGATGAGTAAAATGCACTAATGGAATGTTGTTTGTTGTGGCTGAATTGGTTGCATGAGATAGCCTTGTATTGGTTTTGGTTGCTCATGTGTAGGTTGTGTATATAAGGGTGACAAAGAAGCTTGGTAAATAGCCTTATATTGTCTATACAGGTAGACACACGGGCGTGTGTCTAGGTCGTGTGTGACACACGGTCTGCCCTATGAGTGTGTGGTCCAGCCATGTATCCCTTACACTTAAATATTTCAAGTCAGTATGCATGATAGTAAACACACGGGTAGAGACACGGCCGTGTGTCTCATCCGTGTGATAGACACGGCCTAACACACGGGCGTGTGCCTTGGCTGTGTGACATTTTAGGGATGATGACGTCAAAAACAGAATGTCAATGTTTTTGCACATGAGCTAGGACACGGGCATGTCATGGCCGTGTGAAGGACATGGACGTGTGCCAGGCCATGTGAAAACCCCTGTAGCTGTGCATTTAGAATTAATTCAAAATAGGTGGAGGACAAGGGCGTGTCCATGAATTGCTTAAGCCGTGTGAGCCACACAAGCCATCAGCACGACCATGTCGAATTAGTCACACGGGTGTGTTGCCCCTCCCACACGAGTGTGTGCCCCTGTATCTAGTAATGTTTTTCAAAGTTTGTGGGAAGATCCGAATCATTCCTGAATAGTTTTAAATGACAGTTGGAACCTCACAGGCCTTCGTTATGAAGTCCTTGATAAAGAATCGGAAAAGTTTTAAATTTGACTAAATTATGACGACTAAAAAAAGGGTGTTTGTATGCAACTGATTTGGGTAACACCTCGTATTCCGTCCCGACGTAGGGTACAGGTGTGGGGTGTTACACCAGCACTCGAAATATGTAAACCCTAATGACATGTCATTTGTATCCTACAAATTCCTAAGGTTCAAACAGGCCCGATAATCGTCGTACGTCGTTGGATTTATGTCGTTTCACAACATGATAAATTGTATAATAACATATATATATATATTGATTTATTTTCAATAAAATTATTTATTAACATTCAATTTAATCAACATTACACATAATACAGTTCATACGAACTTACCTGGCAAAATTGTAGAAATGTCAAAGTACAGGGGCATTTTGGTAATTTTCTAGTAGATTTTCCACCTGATCTTGATCTAAATTAATAATTTCATTCAATCTATTAATTTAGACCATTTTTAACCAAAATTGAGCCTAGTCGAATACTCATGGCATCCAATATAGCCCGTTATTGCAACAATTTCACATCAAATCCTTGTACTTTTACTACAATTTAGTCCCTAATCGGTAAATTCATTAAAGATAACTTAATAAAATACTTTTAAATAACAACTAATATCTCAAATTCATTGTTTAACATCTAAAATCACAAGGTTCATCAATGACAACATTCAAAATCTTTAGCAGTTTCAAAATCGAAGGGACGGGCTAACTGGACCTAGTTGCAATGCTCTAAAAAACATAAAAATTATTAAAAAAAGGGACTAAAATGGACTTACATGCATACATGTAAGCTTGGCTTAAGCTTCAAAGTCTAACATTGACTTTCTTCTTTCTTAATTTCGGAAAAACATTGAAAAGAAAAAGATGATTTCTTTAGTTTATTTTATTACCTTATAATTTGTTTTATTTTAATTAATAAAACATATATATTTTCATAATAAGACAAAGCAAACCGCCCACTCATATATATAATATGGTATATTTACCATATTAGTCCATAAATTTAATTTTCCATAGCAATTAAACATCTTTAGTTAGTAGAATTAAATTTTCACACTTTTTATGATTTAGTCCTTTTAATTAATTAACTATCGAAACGTTAAAATTTTCAATGAAAATTTAATATCATCTTAATGATACTTTGGAAGGATTTATAAAAATATTTACGGCTTAGTTTATAGAAACAAGGTCCCGATACCTCATTTTTTAAAACTAGTTGACCTTAGGGTCTTACCACTTGAACTTAATAAATCACTTAAATAACATAAATTATCAAATCAAAAACCTTTTTAAAAATAAATTTGACTCATAAATATTAAATAATAATATTTACAAACATACTCATAGGATTTGGTGGCCTCGAAACCACTATTTCTGACACCACTGAAAAACAAACTGTTATAACAATGGTAGGGCGACGTAAAAAATACACGATTATTGGAATAAAAGAAAGAATAAAAAGAAAGCTAGAAAATTGGAGCATGGGATTCCTTTCAGTAGGAGGAAAAGAGATGTTGATTAAGTCAGTTTTACAAGTTATCCCCATTTATGCTATGTAGTGTTTTATGTTGCCAGTTTTTTTTTCTGTGAATTAGAAAATATATTTAACAGATTTTGGTGGCGAAATTCAACAACAAAAAGGGCATACATTGGTGCAATTGGTTAGCCATCTATATAGCAAAATTACATGTGGGTATGGGGTTTAGGGACTTATCCAAGTTTAACATTACCTTGTTAGCAAAACAAGGATGGTAGTTAATTATGAAACCTAACAGTTTACTAGCACAGGTTATGAAAGCGAAGTATTACCCAAAAGGAGAATTTTTAAAGTGCAAAGTTGGGATCTTACCCTACGTACACTTAGCGAAGTACCTGGAATGCCTAACAACTTCTGGAACAGGGGATAGGCTGGAAAGTGGAGAATCGTGTCTCTATAAACATTTGGAATGATGTCTCTATAAACATTTGGAATGATGCATGCCTTTCTGGACTTGGGGAAGGAAGAATACGTAATCAGAATATCAATGTGAATTTTTCAAAAATTATGGACTTAATAGAGATGGAATCGTTTACTTGGAATATTGAAGTTCTCAAGTTCCTGTTTAATGAAGAACAAATCAAGCGGATTCTGGAAATTCCTCTGGTTGATTTGAGCCAACCAGATGTATTTCTGTGGAGAGGTGATGATTTAGGTGAGTGTAACACCCCTATCCCGTAACTGTCACCGGAATAGGACGAGACGTTACCAGAAATTAGGAATCGGATTAGAACAGTAAAATTTTGAACCTTTTCTTAAATATAAGATCATTTATTTATATAACTAATAGACACAAACAAAGATTGAATTTAAAACTTATAAAAGTAAACTTCCATAAGATGCCATATTCGCATGGCTTATATACAATAGCCAAAATATCATTCTACTTATAGTCTATCCTTTACATGCCATAAGCTAAGTCCAAATCACATGATTACTACAATAGTAGATAGTGTGACGAAGTGCTGACGATCCCCGAGCTAATAGTAAGAGTCAACGATCTACAAAAATAAACAGAGAAACATAACATTCAAAGTAAGCTTTCATAAGCTTAGTAAGTCTTAAGCAATTTAAATAGTTGAACTTAAAAACAAACCAAATGTTCGAAATCATATAACACTTTCGAGTACAATACTATTTGGCCGATTATGCACAACACATATCATTTTACTCGTTTATACTCAAACTCATATAAACATAGTATTTACAAGCTTAGGATTAACTTTAATTCTTTCAAATTTCACTAGTGTATCATTTCTTACCCACACTTACTTTCAACATTCATAGTTAAATAGCATATCGAAAACTATCTTGTAACTTTGCATAATAACCTGAATGCACACATATACAAATATACATATGAATTTACAACATCTTTTCATATGCTTCTCAATACACATTCTTAATTCCGTCGGATCAATCTCACATATAATATATATATATCACATACGAATCACTTAATGTGTAATACTGAATTCAATTTATCATCTTAGCATAGGATCTCGTAGTCATATACTTTATCAAATTCACTAACACTTGGCCGCAAGGTATAAAACCCGAACATAACACCAAAGACGAAGCCTACGGGTCTTTAAACTCGGATATAATACCAGCACTAGGCTGCGAGATTTAACCGGATATAATACCAAAGACGAAGCTCATGGGATTTAACCCGGATATAATACCAAAGACGAAGCTGCATGGATTTAACCGGATATAATTCCAAAGATAAAGCCCATGAGTCTTTAAGCCCGGATACACATCGATATCATGCATATTTAATCTTATATTAACACATCTCATTCAACATATCACATTAGTAGTCATTTACTACATTCGGATATAAGCTCCATATGAACACCATCACTTACATTTCGGTTCAAAAGTCATACATAAATATCACATATCCATTTCACCATTCAAACTTAACCCATAGTGACCATTCGACTATAAGTCATATACATAAATTATTTATCGCACAACTTTATTCAAGTAGAACCAAAAGGTCACAATTCACCTAATATATACATATTGCTCACCACTAATAAATATAATAATATTAAACCATGCATATAATGCCCATACTTATGAGCTTGGCCGGCCACTAGCATTAAAAGTGGAAAATTGGCATGCAAACCCACTTATTTGCATCATTCAATAATTAATCACTTAAAATAAGCCACACATATATTCAAAGCTTCTCACATAAGTCCTTTTATTTAGAAACACATTCAAATTGACAAAATCAAAGCATTCAAATTTCACACATGCATGATCACATATTTTAGACATAAAATATTATATTCAATTATTTCGTGACTCGGTTTAGCGGTCCCAAAACCACTTCCGACTACGGTCGAATAGGGTCATCACAACTCTCCCCCTTAGGGAATTTCGTCCCGAAAATCTTAGTAGCGACTAGGTTAGGATAACGTCCTCTTATTGAATTATGTCCATATAAACATTAGCTCATCAATAACAATTGTAATTCATTCTGCTTTCACATCGATCTATAAAATCACTTTCTTATCTTAAAACAAATACATAAACATTTCTACAAGTATACACATACATCTCATTTTCTTGATTTCATAAGCAATAATCACTTAATTGAATTTATACTTGCATTTCAAACACATATAAATCACATATTAACATGTATAATACATAACATCAACTCACATATTCATAACGCACATTTCCATTCATGTATAAGCTGTAACCTGGCCGAAAGTATACATATTCTCAAACATCCCAATGAATATCCTTTATAACTTTATCACATCTCAATATTCAACTTAACTCATTTCCAAAAGAAAAGTCAACTTCCACGTACCTGAACATTTAGTTCATTTAGCACATTCAATCATAGTTAACGTTACCCGTATACAGTCGAATAGGCATAAAGCCTAATATAATACACTGGCATGAGATTTATTATAGCGCATAACTCGAATATCCAAAATTATCAGCATTCATAAAAAATTCTTTCAAACTTTCGAATGTCGAAACTTAATTAAAATAATTTCTTAAACAAGATTAACAAAATAGTGTCCATTCAGCAATAGCACATAGAACTTCATATACCGAGAATCTCATAGACTAAATCCATAACATATTTTCAACTAAGCACTTAAGTGTACATATAACATAAATCCATTCCTTAACAACATATCCACCATTTTTTTCATGTATCCACTTATAACAAAATTACAGCCGAAACAATAATTAATCGTCAATTTATATCTATTAATCCCCAATTCAAACTCAAATACCGAATATCATTATCTAATTAAAATTCAACATCTAACTTCAATTCAACTTCTTAACATTTGTCAATTTAAAGAGCGTCGTACTTGTCTGAGTATGTCGTTTACTTAAAGCCATAGTCCAACCATGGTCTTACATGTTATCACATATCGAGTCGATGCCATGTCCTAGACATGGTCTTACACAACATCTCAAATCAATGCCTTCATCCCAGACGAGGTCTTACATGAATCTCATTTCACACACTTAGTGCCCACTGAACGATCTCGCACACATAGTGCTCGGTTGAAGAACTCGCACACACAGTGCCTCAATTATCGATTTCGCACACATAGTGCTCAGTTAAAAGAATTTGCACACATAGTGCCTCTAATCATTCGCACACATAATGCCCATATTCATTCGTTATTACACATTGAAATGACTTAACTAAGTCTATAAAACATCATATATGTACACTTTAAACGTATTCTTTTATTTAACTTTGAATTCATATAGTAATGAACACTTAAACCTTGCTCGAATCACCAGCATTAAGCCTGCTAGGCATGAAGACCCGAATACACATCACCGAGTTTCATGCATATTTATTCACATTTTAATACATTTCATATAGCATATCATATTTGTAATTCACTTACTTCGTTTCAATATATACATATCATATACACCTTGACATTATATCATAGACATCATTTACATGTAGGCTCATTCCAAATACATTATTTTCTCTTCAAAGTTCTCATTCACATATTTAAAACATAACATCATATATAACATTAACAAAGCATAAACTACATAGCAATTCCATTTCTAATAGATGACATATATATGTATATATTTCGCCCATTTACATAAAATCCTGAACCAAAATATAACTTCTCATGCATACAATATACATCACTATTATCCTAATATACTTTTCCATATTTATTTCATAACACATTCAGAAAAATTACTTTGCATTTCAATACTTCAAATGTATATCATACTTCTATTCATACCTTTCTCAATTTTGACACATCATAAGCATGTTTCAATCCTCTCAATACCATCTGCTACAGCTTGATCGGGATCAAAATTCATTATATTACAAAAAACACATTTTAACTGTCAGAAATCATCACACTATCATTTTATCACTTTATGGCATGTATAGCTAGACTCACATACGCTAGGTTAGTCCGAGAATCGACTAAACCATAGCTCTGATACCAATAAAAATGTAACACCCCTATCCCGTAACCGTCACCGGAATAGGACGAGACTTTACCAGAAATTAGGAATCGGATCAGAACAGTAAAATTTTGAACCTTTTCTTAAATATAAGATCATTTATTTATATAACTAATAGACACAAACAAAGATCGAATTTAAAACTTATAAAAGTAAACTTCCATAAGATGCCATATTCGCATGGCTTATATACAATAGTCAAAATATCATTCTACTTATAGTCTATCCTATACATGCCATAAGCTAAGTCCAAATCACATGATTACTACAATAGTAGATAGTGTGACGAAGTGCTGACGATCCCCGAGCTAATAGTAAGAGTCAACGATCTACAAAAATAAACAGAGAAACATAACATTCAAAGTAAGCTTTCATAAGCTTAGTAAGTCTTAAGCAATTTAAATAGTTGAACTTAAAAACAAACCAAATGTTCGAAATCACATAACACTTTCTGAGTACAATACTATTTGGCCGATTATGCACAACACATATCATTTTACTCCGTTTATACTCAAACTCATATAAACATAGTATTTACAAGCTTCCGGATTAACTTTAATTCTTTCAAATTTCACTAGTGTATCATTTCTTACCCACACTTACTTTCAACATTCATAGTTAAATAGCATATCGAAAACTATCTTGTAACTTTGCATAATAACTGAATGCACACATATACAAATATACATATGAATTTACAACATCTTTTCATATGCTTCTCAATACACATTCTTAATTCCGTCAGATCAATCTCACATATAATATATATATATATATATCACATACGAATCACTTAATGTGTAATACGAGTTCAATTTATCATCTTAGCATAGGATCTCGTAGTCATATACTTTATCAAATTCACTAACACTTGGCACGCAAGGTATAAAACCCGAACATAACACCAAAGACGAAGCCTACGGGTCTTTAAACTCGGATATAATACAGCACTAGCTGCGGGATTTAACCGGATATAATACCAAAGACGAAGCTCATGGATTTAACCCAGATATAATACCAAGACGAAGCTCATGGGATTTAACTCGGATATATTTCGAAAGATAAAGCTGCGAGTTTTAAGCCGGATACACATCAAATATCATGCATATTTAATCTTATATTAACACATCTCATTCAACATATCACATTAGTAGTCATTTACTACATTCGGATATAAGCTCCATATGAACACCATCATTTACATTTTGGTTGAAAAGTCATACATAAATATCACATATACATTTCACCATTCAAACTTAACCCAAGTGACCATTCGACTATAAGTCATATACATAAATTATTTATCGCACAACTTTATTCAAGTAGAACCAAAAGGTCACAATTCACCTAATATATACATATTGCTCACCAATTCGCACACAACCTTTCAAATTAGCAATTATAAGTTGGTTCCGCACATAGCCCATTCTTATCGATAATTACGATGGTTTTACCCTTACTCACATATATGACATAGGGATTTTTACCTATTCTTCTCAATTCACATTCATGATTCAATTCCAATCGATTTAACATGCATAAGTACATATCGCATACTTGACCAACTTAATGTGTAACACCCCAAACCCGAGACCGTTGCCGGTGTCGGACACGAGGGGTTAACAAGCCAAAACCACTTATGGCACCGACCAATTTGACATTCCAGGCAAGCTGGAAAACTGCGTTGCTGTCGCCTTAAAAAGCATATCTCGAGCTTCACAACTCGGAAACTGATTCCGTAAATTTTCCCTGAATTTAGACTCATATATCCATCCATGGATTTATTTTTAGAATTTTTGGTCGGGCTAATTGGTACAGTTTATTAGTTAAAGTCACCCATGTTACAGGGGTCGACTACACTGACCTTCTTGCGATACAACTTGAATATCTCTCTGTACAGGGTTTCAATACTGATGCCGTTTGTTTCTAATGAAACTAGACTCAAAAAGGAATCTGCAAATATTAGGCATGACTTCTAATTCATTCTGGATAATTTATGGTAAATTTTCAAAGTCGCGACAGGGGACCCAGAAACCGTTCTGGCCCTGTCTCACGATAACTTTAATATCTCTTAACACGTAACTCCCATGACCGTTTCGTTTCTTCCATATGAAAGTAGACTCATCAAGGTTCATTTACATAATTCTTTCACTATTTAATACCATCCCTACAATTTTTGGTGATTTTTCACATTCCCGTCACTGCAGCTGGCAGCACCTGTTTTTAAGGTAGGTCTTACCTATTTTGTAGTCTCCATGAACCAACTAGTCTTGCCATACATAGGTTCACCTATGATCATTTTTAGCCATTCCAATGGCTGATCATGTGACCAACACTCCCATTTCCAATCCATAATCACATCATGAAACCATATATATATATACAAATCACGAATGGTCTAAGTTCAGTACTTTACTTCTCTGAGCCATTTTCGCATGGCCGTACACATGTACATCACAACACATTTGAACCAACAAGGGTAGTCCTATACATGCCATTTCAAAGTTCAACCAAAATTATACCAAAATGGAGGCTTTGATAGTATGGATGACTTGACTTCAATGATCCCGTATCCGATCGCTAACGAACAAAATCTATAAAGCGAGAGCCAAAGCAACGGGTAAGCATTTTTATGCTTAGTAAGTCTCAAGCAATAAAATCAGCTTTAACTAAAGCATTACATTCACATAGCCAAATGAATCATTTCATTAATACACATTCACATAATCATACTTACTTCACACTTCATCATTGTATACTTTCACAAGATATCAACCAATTCAATAGCTGAAAATTCGTTAGTCGATTGAGCGAATGTTACTCAAACATATCGACTTTTCCAATGCACATATAAACATACCTTATCCTTTGGGCTTTTCGAGCGTACTAATTAAATTTATTACAGCAACCAACGCTCACCTTCAGCCCAAGCTTCTTGAATACAACCGGATATAACCACATGCACGAATGCCTTGGTCTTAGCCGGATAGAACGACTTGCACAAATGCCTTCGGTATTAGCCCGGATTTAACAACTTGCACGAATGCCTTGGTCTTAGCCCGGATTTAGTCACTAGCATAATTGCCTTGGTCTTAACCGGATTTAACTACTAGCATAAATGTCTTGGGACTTAGCCGGATATCATTTAATTGCTCATGCACACACATACATCAATAGTCATTACACATCCATGTTTCGTTTTTCGTTACTAAGGCTCAAACACAAACATATCACTAGCATAATCGCCTTCGGGACTTAGCCCGGTATCATTCAAATACTCATACACACATAAATCAATAATCATTACACATCCATATTTCATTTCACATAATTCGAGTAGGGTCATTTCTTGAGGACTTACCTCGGATGTTGTCGAACGGCTTCAACGGCTATTCGATCACTTTTTCCTTCCCTTTATCGGATTTAGCTCCCCTTTGCTCTTGAGCTTAACGAATACAAGTAGAAGTATTCAATATTTTTCTCAATAATGCTTACTAGTCAATCACATTCGGCATCCCATATCATCTCACTTTATTATAATTTATCATTCAACCTTTGAACCAAAACGCCATTATATGGCCACATATACATACATCCATATATTTAAGCTCAAGAATTTTAACATAACATCAAGTGCTCAAATTACTCATGTGGCCGATTATACATGATCATAAATACACAAAATCAAAAATAATTTCAAGGTTTTTCACCCTATACATGTACTAGGCGAATGTACATGCAAATTTCACAACATTCTTCAACAAATTTCTTCTTTAAACAAACATATTTATCACTTTCTTCATCACCAAAATATCATGTGCAAACATATATACATATATAGGTGCAAGGCAATTTCAAGGTGTCCATAACCATCCAAAGCACAAATTTTAACTAACATGCAAGAAGCATAAACCATGCTCATGAATGCTTCATGGCCGAATACATCACAATCATGCCCCTTTCAACTTCGGTCATGGTTAAACAAAAAGAAAACTCAATGTCTTACTCAAGATTGCTACAAAGAAATTTCAAGAGTAGACAATCCATCATTGCATGCATCATTAGCAAGCTTCACATTTAGCATGCAATGGCTTTAACACAATAACAACTTTGGCCAAATACCATTCCCATGGCATAACAAGGATTTGAACCATGGCTAACATGAACATCAAGTTAGCAACTAAAACATGCATGAAACTCATAACACAACCTCATACATACCTTAATCTTGATGCAAGTTTAGCCAAATCTCCTTCTAGATCTCTTCTAAACAAAGAAAATGAAGCAAAAATCTCTTCTTCCTCTTAGAATTTTCGGCCAAAAGAAGGAGAGAACAAGGATGAACAATTTTTTTTGTTTTTCTTTCACTTGCACTGCAATGGGGATTGCTACACTCTCACACACATTTTTTTATTTCTCTTCCCACATCTAATTATTTTATCACTTAATACATCATGCATTAACAAAACATGTCATAACATGTTTTCTTTGCCCATAATTCCTTGCCATGGCCGGCCACCACCTATAAAAAGGGGAATTTGACATGCAAGTCCATTGTTTTGCATGCATGCTTTAATTAGTCATCACACAATTCCCTATCGTACTTTCAAAGTTCACTACTAAGTCCTTTCTAGTGAAATTCACCTTTATAACACTAAATCAATCACCAAAAAATGTCACACATGAGTACACACATATTATAGGCATCAAAATAAATTTTAAATTATTTTTATGCCTCGGTTTTGTGGTCCCGAAACCACATTCCGACTAGGGTCAATTTTGGGTTGTCACAACTCTCCCCCACTTAAGAAATTTTCGTCCTCGAAAATCTTACCGGTAAATAGGGTTGGGTATCGCTCTTTCATAGAGTTCTCGGTTTCCCAAGTAGCTTCTTCTATCCTGTGTTTGAGCCATAACACTTTCACTAGTGGAACCCGCTTGTTTCGCAACTCTTTCACTTCACGTGATAGGATACGAATCGGTTCTTCCTCATAACTCATATTGGCTTGAATTTCAACCTCCGATAGACTAATCACGTGCGATGGATCAGATCTATAGCGTCGAAGCATCGAAACATGAAAGACATCGTGAATCTTTTCGAGTTCAGGGGGCAAAATCAGACGATATGCCACTGGACCGACTCGCTCGGATATCTCATATGGCCCAATGAACCTCGGGCTCAACTTGCCCTTACGGTAGAATCGAGTATCTTTTCCAAGGTGAAACCTTGAGAAACACTTTATCTCCCACGATGCTCGATGTCTTTACGCTTGGATCCGCGTCGACTTCGACGATCGGAGGCTATCTTCGACTTTCACGGATTACTTTCACTTTCGCTTCAGCATCTCTAATCAAATCCACCCGAAAATTTTGCTTTCACCGAGCTCACCAAAACAATGGTGTACGGCATTTACGACCGTACAAAGCCTCGTAAGGTGCCATCCTAATACTTGATTGAAAACTATTGTTATAAGTGAATTCAATCAAAGGCAAATACCGCTCCCATGAACCATCGAACTCGAGGATGCAACATCTCAACATATCCTTAAGTATCCGAATTATCCGCTCGGATTGACCATCGGTTTGGGGGTGAAAGGCGGTCTTGAAATGCAACTTGGTACCCAAAGCTTCTTGCAACTTCTTCCAAAATCGCGAGGTAAATCTCGGATCTCTATCCGACACGATAGAAATAGGCACCCCGTGTAATCTCACAATCTGAGAAACGTACAATTCGGCTAATTTGTCCATTGAAAAATCCGTACGTACGGGGACAAAGTGAGCCGACTTAGTCAGTCTATCTACCACGACCCAAATCGCATCCTTCTTGCTTGCTGACAATGGCAGTCCGGATACAAAGTCCATTGTGACTCGATCCCATTTCCACTCGGGTAGCATGATCGGCTGAAGTAATCCTGAAGGCACTTGATGTTCCGCTTTCACTTGTTGACATATTAAACATCTCGAAACAAAGTCGGAGATGTCTCGTTTCATACCATGCCACCAAAACTGACGTTTCAAATCGTTGTACATCTTTGTACTCCCCGGGTGGATTGCCATTCGGCTACAATGGGCTTCGTTCAGAATTATCGAAATAAGTTCCGAATTCTTTGGAATACACAGACGACTCCTGAACCTCAAACAATCGTCATCATCGATCTGAAACTCCGATTCCCTATTCGGAACACACTCAGCCCGTTTTGCAACCAACTTATCGTTGACCTTCTGAGCTTCACAAATTTGATGTATCAATAATGGTTTGGCTTTCAATTCAGCTACTAACACGTTGTCGGATCGAACGGACAAGTGCACACTCATTGCTCGTAAAGCGAATAATGATTTACGACTCAAGGCATCCGCAACCACATTCGCCTTTCCCGGGTGATAGTCAATGACCAGCTCATAATCCTTTAACAGCTCGAGCCAACGTCTTTGTCGCAGATTTAAGTCTCTTTGAGTCATCAAATATTTGAGACTTTTGTGATCCGAATACACATGGCACTTCTCACCAAATAAGTAATGTCGCCAAATCTTTAAGGCGAATACGATAGCAGCCAATTCGAGACCATGGGTCGGATAATTTTTCTCATGTGGCTTTAATTGCCTCGACGCATAGGCCACAACTCGACCTTCTTGCATCAATACGCAACCTAACCCAAGTAGGGAGGCGTCACTATAGATGACAAACTCTTTGCCAGATTCGGGTTGCACTAGAATTGGGGCTTCAGTCAAATAAGTTTTTAGTTGATCGAAACTTTTCTGACATTTCTCCGACCATTCAAACCTTACGTCCTTTTGGAGTAGCTTCGTCATTGGCGTGGCTATCGTTGAGAAGCCTTTTACAAATCGTCGGTAATAACCGGCCAGCCCCAAAAAGCTCCGAACCTCGGTAATATTTCTCGGAGGCTTCCAGTTAAGTATGGCTGAAATTTTGTTCGGGTCGACTCGAATGCCCGATGCCGATATCACATGCCCCAAGAAGCTAACCTCTCTTAACCAGAACTCACACTTGCTGAACTTAGCATATAATTGCTTATCCCGTAGAATTTGCAGCACTAACCTCAGGTGTTCAGCATGTTCGGTCTCATTTCTTGAATAGACCAAGATGTCATCAATGAACACGACTACGAACCGATCCAAATATGGTCTGAAGATCCGATTCATTAAATCCATAAATACCGCAGGGGCATTAGTAAGTCCAAACGGCATCACTAGGAACTCGTAGTGACCATATCTCGTTCTGAAGGCAGTCTTGGGTACGTCCGAATCTCGAATTCGCAACTGATAATAGCCCGATCTCAAATCTATTTTCGAGAACACTGAGGCTCCCTTCAGTTGATCGAACAAATCGTCGATACGCGGTAACGGATATTTGTTCTTTATCATCGCTTTATTAAGCTGACGATAGTCGATGCACAGCCTCATGGTTCCATCCTTCTTTTTCACAAACAACACTGGCGCACCCCAAGGTGAAAAACTCGGGCGGGCAAAACCTCTATCCACCAATTCTTGCAACTGAGCTTTCAACTCCTTTAATTCCGTCGGTGCCATACGATACGGAGCTATCGAAATTGGAGTGGTACCAGGTACCAATTCGATGCCAAACTCTATTTCCCGAACAGGTGGTAAACCCGGCAATTCTTTAGGGAAAACATTCGGGTATTCACAAACCACTGGCACAGATTCGGGTTTCTTTTCTGACTCCTTGTCATCGAGCACATACGCAAGGTACGCTTTGCACCCTTTTCTTACATATTTCCGGGCCAACATTGCTGATATTACAGCTGGCAACCCCTTTAAGTCCGTAGACTCAACCCGAATTATCTCGTTATTCGCAAGACCTCGGATCGATAGTCTTGCTTTTGCAATTTACAACCGCATCGTGCATGGTCAACCAATCCAAACCAAGAATAACGTCAATTCATCGAACGGCAAAAGCATCAAGTCCGCCGGAAAACAAGAACCTCGGAATACTAGGGGACTTTTCTTGCACACTTTGTTGACAAGCACGTAATGACCCAAGGGTTTGACACCGAATTACAAACTCGATGAGACTCAATAGGCAAAGTCTTCTTTGGATGCTAAGGTTTCACATATATAAGAATGAGTAGAACCAGGTCAATCAAAGCAATCACATTAGTATCGAAAAGAGTGAAAGTACCGGTAATAACATCCGGTGAGGCAAGATCCTCGCGTCGGCGTATGGTATAAGTCCTAGCAGAGCACGAGCCTCGAGTCTTGTTGTAGCATCTCTCGGCCCTCTCGACCGCCACTAGCATTGTTCGCATTTGGATGGCCTACCTCGGCGGTGGTGGCACTCGGGTTTCCACTTTGACTTACATTTTGTTCAAGCAACATCGGGCGGTCCTTGATAAAGTGGTCACCGATCCACACTTATAGCAGAGCGATCACGGAACCTCAGCTCCCGAATGCCATTTGCCACAATGCGAGACACTCGCTCTCTCTCGGCGATCATTTCCACCATCAAGCGATCGAAGTGACTCGTGTGGTCACAGGGGTCGATCGTGATCTCGTCTAGAAAAGCCCGGCGCCTCTAGACCGGCTCACATCATCTCGAGATATCTTCGATGCTGTTGAAGAGACTTTCCGAGGACCTCTTTCGAAATTCTCCGGTTCCCACATCAACTTTTGTTTCTCCTTTCTAAGCTCTTCGGCTTTACAAGCTCGCTCAACAAGTACTACGAACTCTCGTATTTCGAGAATGCCAACGAACATCCTTATATCATCATTCAGCCCATCCTCGAAGCGTTTACACATAATAGCTTCGGACGAAATGCATTCTCGCGCGTACCGGCTAAGCCTCACAAATTTTCGTTCGTAGTCGGTAACTGACATAGAGCCTTGCTTAAGATCAAGAAATTCCCTTCGCTTTTGGTCGATGAATCTCTGACTGATATACTTTTTTCGGAACTCGGTTTGAAAGAATTCCCAAGTCACTTGCTCTCTAGGCACCACAGAAGTCAGAGTACTCCACCAATAGTAGGCGGAATCGCGTAGCAAGGAGATGGTACACTTTAAGCACTCATCGGGTGTACAAGATAGCTCATCGAGCACCCGGATAGTGTTGTCCAACCAAAATTCAGCTTGCTCGGCATCGTCGCTATCCGTAGCCTTGAATTCAGTGGCCCCATGTTTACGAATTCTGTCGACTGGGGGCTTACTTGACCTTATTTGGTCAGTTACCGGAGGTATTGTAGGTGCGGGGGTTGCATTAGTCGGAAAAGGAGGTTGTGGAACAGCCATGTTAGTTCGAATGTATTGGTTGAACCAATCATTCATCACGCTATAAAAGGCTTGCCTAGCCCCATCATTCGGGTTGCTGGCCATAGGTTGAGAGTCCGCCGGCGCTGTCCCTTGCGCGGGAGCAGGCGCCACACTCTCCACATCATCAGCTATTGCTCGGTTGGGATCGGGATCCATTGCTATAAACAAACACAAAGTCAAATTGTCAGAAATCACCACACTATCAATTCATCATTTAATGGCATGTATAGCTAGACCCCAAACATATCACGGTAGTCCTAGAATCGACTAAACCGTAGCTCTGATACCAATAAAATTGTAACACCCCGAACCCGAGACCGTTGCCGGTGTTGGACACGAGGGGTTAACAAGCCAAAACCACTTATGGCACCGACCAATTTGACATTCCAGGCAAGCTGGAAAACTGCGTTGCTGTCGCCTTAAAAAGCATATCTCGAGCTTCACAACTCGGAAACTGATTCCGTAAATTTTCCCTGAATTTAGACTCATATATCCATCCATGGATTTATTTTTAGAATTTTTGGTAGGGCCAATTGGTACAGTTTATTAGTTAAAGTCACCCATGTTACAGGGGTCGACTACACTGACCTTCGCGCGTTACAACTTGAATATCTCTCTGTACAGGGTTTCAATACTGATGCCGTTTGTTTCTAATGAAACTAGACTCAAAAAGGAATCTGCAAATATTAGGCATGACTTCTAATTCATTCTGGATAATTTATGGTAAATTTTCAAAGTCGCGACAGGGGACCCAGAAACCGTTCTGGCCCTGTCTCACGATAACTTTAATATCTCTTAACACGTAACTCCCATGACCGTTTCGTTTCTTCCATATGAAATTAGACTCATCAAGGTTCATTTACATAATTCTTTCACTATTTAATACCATCCCTACAATTTTGGTGATTTTCACATTCCCGTCACTGCAGCTGGCAGCACCTGTTTTAAGGTAGGTCTTACCTATTTTGTAGTCTCCATGAACCAACTAGTCTTGCCATACATAGGTTCACCTATGATCATTTTAGCCATTCAATGGCTGATCATGTGACCAACACTCCCATTTCCAATCCATAATCACATCATGAAACCATATATATATATACAAATCACGAATGGTCTAAGTTAGTACTTTACTTCTCTGAGCCATTTTCGCATGGCCGTACACATGTACATCACAACACATTTGAACCAACAAGGGTAGTCCTATACATGCCATTTCAAAGTTCAACCAAAATTATACCAAAATGGAGGCTTTGATAGTGTGGATGACTTCGACTTCAATGATCCCGTATCCAATCGCTAACGAACAAAATCTATAAAGCGAGAGCCAAAGCAACGGGTAAGCATTTTATGCTTAGTAAGTCTCAAGCAATAAAATCAGCTTTAACTAAAGCATTACATTCACATAGCCAAATGAATCATTTCATTAATACACATTCACATAATCATACTTACTTCACACTTCATCATTGTATACTTTCACAAGATATCAACCAATTCAATAGCTGAAAATTCGTTAGTCGATTGAACGAATGTTACTCAAACATATCGACTTTTCCAATGCACATATAAACATACCTTATCCTTTAGGCTTTTCGAGCGTACTAATTAAATTTATTACAGCAACCAACGCTCACCTTCAGCCCAAGCTTCTTCGGAATACAACCGGATATAACCACATGCACGAATGCCTTCAGGTCTTAGCCCGGATAGAACGACTTGCACAAATGCCTTCCGGTATTAGCCCGGATTTAACAACTTGCACGAATGCCTTCGGGTCTTAGCCCGGATTTAGTCACTAGCATAATTGCCTTCGGGTCTTAACCCAGATTTAACTACTAGCATAAATGTCTTTGGGACTTAGCCCGGATATCATTTAATTGCTCATGCACACACATACATCAATAGTCATTACACATCCATGTTTCGTTTTTAGTTACTAAGGCTCAAACACAAACATATCACTAGCATAATCGCCTTGGGACTTAGCCCGGTATCATTCAAATACTCATACACACATAAATCAATAATCATTACACATCCATATTTCATTTCACATAATTCGAGTAGGGTCATTTCTTGAGGACTTACCTCGGATGTTGTCGAACGGCTTCAACGGCTATTCGATCACTTTTTCCTTCCCTTTATCGGATTTAGCTCCCTTTGCTCTTGAGCTTAACGAATACAAGTAGAAGTATTCAATATTTTCTCAATAATGTTTACTAGTCAATCACATTCGCATCTCATATCATCTCACTTTATTATAATTTATCATTCAACCTTTGAACCAAAACGCCATTATATGGCCACATATACATACATCCATATATTTAAGCTCAAGAATTTTAACATAACATCAAGTGCTCAAATTACTCATGTGGCCGATTATACATGATCATAAATACACAAAATCAAAATAATGTAACACCCCAAACCCGAGACCATCGCCGTGTCGGACCCGAGGGGTTAACAAGCCAAGTTCACATGTTTTTGCCCACCAATTTGACATTTCCAGTCAGGCTGGAAAACTGCGTCACTGTCGCCTTAAAATCATATCTCGAGTTTCAAAACTCGGAAACTGGTTTCGTAAATTTTCCTGAATTTAGACTCATATATCCATCCATGGATTTATTTCTAGGATTTTGGTCGGGCCAATTGGTACAGTTTATTAGTTAAAGTTACCCATGTTACAGGGATCGACTGCTCTGACCTTCGCGCGGTATAACTTGAATATCTCTCTGTACAGGGATTTAATGCCGGTGTCGTTTGTTTCTAATGAAACTAGACTCAAAATGGAATCTTTACATATAAGGTATGTCTCCTAATTCTTTTTGGATAATTTATAGTGAATTTTTAAAGTTGCGACAGGGAACCCAGAAACCATTCGGGCCCTGTCTCACAATAGCTTTAATATCTCTTAACCTGTAACTCCTATGACCATTTCGTTTCTTCCATATGAAAATAGACTCATCAAGCTTCATTTACATAGCTTATTCACTATTTAATTCCATTCCTATGAATTTTGGTGATTTTTCACATTCACGCCACTGCAGCTGGCAGCATCTGTTTTAAGGTAGGACTTACCTATTTGGTAGTCTCCATGATTCAACTAGTCTTGCCATACATAGGTTCATATATGATCATTTTAACCATGCCAATGGCTGATCATATGACCAACATTCCCATTTCCAAGCCATAGCCACATCATGACACAAAATATATACATGCAACCCACAATTAGTCTAAGTTCATGCTTCCTTTTCGAGCCATTTTAGCATGGCCGTACATACTTACATTACAACATATTTAACAAACAAGGGGTAGTCCTATACATGCCATCTCAAGTTCAACCAAAATTTATACCAAAATGGAGGCTTGATAGTGTGGATGACTTCGACTTCAACGATCCCAAATCCGATTGCTTGAGCGAAATCTAGAAAACCGAGAGCCAAAGCAACGGGTAAGCATTTTATGCTTAGTAAGTCTCAAGGAATATAATCAACTCTAATTACAGCAATACATTCACATAGCCAAATGCATCATTTCATTAATACACATTCTTACTTCATACTTCATCATTATATAAGTTCACAAAACATCAATCAATTCAATAACTGAAATTCATTAGTCGATTGAGTGAATGTTGCTCAAACATGTCGACTTTCCAATGCACATATAACGTACCTTATCCTTTGGGCTTTCCGAGTGTACTAATTGAATTCATTACAGCAACCAACACTCACCTCCAGCCCAAGATTCTTGAATATAACCGGATATAATCACGTGCACAAATGCCTTGGTCTTAGCCGGATAGAATAACTTCGCACGAATGCCTTGGTCTTAGCCCGGATATAGCCACTAGCACATTTGCCTTGGTCTTAACCGGATATAATTTCCAGCATAATTGTCTTGGGCTTAGCCCGATATCATTCAATTTCTCATGCACACATACATCAATAATCATTGGACATACATATTTCATTTTCGTTACTAAGGCTCAAACACAATTATAATCATTAGCATATTCGCTTTCGGGACTTAGCCCGGGTGGAATTCAAATGCTCATACACACATAATCAATAATCATACACATCCATATTTCATCTCACATAATTCAAGTAAGGTCACTTCTTGAGGACTTACCTCGGATGTTGTCGAACGGCTTTTTCGGCTATTCGATCACCTTTTCCTTCCCCTTGTCCAATTGTGGCCCTCTTAGCTCTTGAGCTAATTCAAACAAATTCAATTTATTAAAACCTCATTGTGCTTGCTTATGGCTGAATATGACAAGGATCTTAAATGGTCATATGGCCACTCTTTAGCTTGAATACACAATGGTCATGCACATTTTATACTACATCAAGCAATTCAATACAATTTATTTGAGCATCAAGGAAATGCTAAGGCCTTCAATAGGCTACCCAAGGCCGAATATTCATGTACATGTTGAGGTCAATTTTGCACTTAATACCTCACAAAAACAGCATGCAATTTACTAATTAATGCTTTGCACATTGTGGCCCAAAACTTATAATATAGCATCAAGCACCTACATGTGTGCTAGGCAAATTGTGCTTGCAATTTCACAAGCATTCTTCCACATCTTCTTCTTTAAACCAATATATTCATCACTTAGTTCATAACCAAAACATAATATGCAATCATATATATGCATATATGAGCATGGCAATTTCAAGGTGTCCATAGCCATCCAAAACACAAATTTTAACTAACATGCAAGAAGCATGAATCATGCTCAAGAATGCATCATGGCGAATATGACAATCATGCTTCTTTTCAACTTCAATCATGATAAAACAAAAGAAAGCTCAAAATCTTACTCATGAGTAGACAATCCATCATTGCATGCATCATCATCAAGTTTCACACTTAGCATGCAATGGCTTTATCACCATAACAACTTTGGCCAAATGCCATTTCCATGGCATAACAAAGATTTGAGCCATGGCTAACATGCACATCAAATTAGCAACCAAACCATGCATGAAACTCCCAACACAACCTCATACATACCTTAATCTTGATGTAAACTTAGCCAAATCCCTTCTAGGTCTCTTCCAACCCAAGCATGAAGCAAAAATCCTCCCCTTTTCCCTTAGTATTTTCGCCAAGAAGATGAGAAAGGATGAACAAATTTTCTTTTCTTTCCTTAGGACATTCGCCAAGCCTATGGAGAAGAATGAACATTTTTTTCTCTTTTTTTTCATACTCTTATTTTATCATTTCTAACATCATCCATTAGTAAAACATGTTGGGAACATGTTTTCCTTGCCCATAATTTGTCATGGCCGCCATCCACCTTAGGGAAAGGGATAATTGACATGCAACTCCATTTATTTCACTTTATGCATTATTAGGCCACTTAAAAATACACCTATCACATTTTCAAGTCCTAGCACATGGGTCCTTTCTTATAAATTAGCACCTAATTAATAAAAATCGAGACACGAAATATTTACGCATACCAATTCCTCATACAATAAGCACGGAATATAACACTTAATTATTCTTGTGACTCGGTTTCGTGGTCCCAAACCACTCTCCGACTAGGGTCACATTAGGGTGTCACAACTCTCCCCACTCAAGAGATTTTCGTCCCCAAAAGCTTACCGATAAATAGGTTCGGATATCGCTCTCTCATAGAGTTCTCGGTCTCCCAAGTAGCTTCTTCTATCCCGTGCTTGAGCCATAACACTTTCACTAGCGGAACCCGCTTGTTTCGCAACTCTTTCACTTCTCGTGATAGGATACGAATCGGTTCTTCCTCATAACTCATATTAGCTTGAATTTCAATTTCGATGGACTAATCACGTGCGATGGATCGGATCTATAACGTCAAGCATCGAAGCGTGGAAGACATCGTGAACCTTTTGAGTTCGGGGCAAAATCAAACGATATGCCACTGGACCGACTCGCTCGATATCTCATATGGCCCAATGAACCTCGGGCTCAACTTGCCCTTACGGTACCGAACACGAGTATCTTTTTCCAAGGCGATACCTTGAGAAACACTTTATCACCCACGATACTCGATATCCTTACGCTTCATATCCGCGCACGACTTCGACGATCGAAGGCTATCTTCAAACTTTCACGGATTACTTTCACTTTCATTCAGCATCCCTAATCAAATCCACCCGAAAATCTTGCTTTCACCAAGCTCGGTCCAAAACAACGGTATCGGCATTTACGCCCATACAAAGCCTCGTAGGGTGCCATCTTAATACTTGATTGAAAGTCGTTGTTGTAAGCGAATTCAATCAACGGCAAATACCGCTCCCATGAACCACTAAACTCGAGGACGCAACATCTTAACATATCCTCAAGTATCTGAATTATCCGCCGGATTGACCATCGGTTTGGGGGTGAAAGGCGGTGCTGAAATGCAACTTGGTACCCAAAGCTTCTTGCAACTTTTTCCAAAATCGCGAGGTAAATCTCGGATCTCTATCCGACACGATGGAAATAGGCACCCCGTGTAATCTCACAATCTGAGAAACGTACAATTCGCTAATTTGTCCATTGAAAAATCCGTGCGTACGGGGACAAAGTGGGCCGACTTAGTCAATCGATCTACCACGACCCAAACCGCATCCTTCTTACTTGATGACAATGGCAGTCCGGATACAAAGTCCATTGTGACTCGATCCCATTTCCACTCGGGTATCGTGATTGGCTGAAGTAATCCTGAAGGCACCTGATGTTCCGCTTTCACTTGTTGACATATTAAACATCTCAAACAAAGTCGAGATGTCTCGCTTCATACCATGCCACCAAAACCGACGTTTCAAATCATTGTACATCTTCAGACTCCGGGTGGATTGCCATTTGGCTACAATGGGCTTCATTCTGAATTATCGAAATGAGTTCGAATTCTTTGGGACACACAGACGACTTTTGAACCTCAAACAATCGTCATCGTCGATTTGAAACTCGAGTCCTTGTTCGAACACACGCAGCCCGCTTTTGCAACCAACTCGTCGTCGACTTTCTCGAGCTTCTCGAATTTGGTGTGTCAATAATGGTTTGGCTTTCAATTCAGCCACTAACACACTGTCGGATCGGACGGACAAGTGCACATTCATCGCTCGTAAGCGAATAACGATTTACGACTCAAGGCATCCGCAACCACATTCGCCTTTCCCGGAGATAGTCAATGATCAGCTCATAATCCTTTAATGCTCAAGCCAACGTCTTTGTCGCAGATTTAAGTCTCTTTGGGTCATCAAATATTTGAGACTTTTGTGATCCGAGTATACATGGCACCTTTCACCAAATAAGTAGTGTCGCCAAATCTTTAAAGGCGAATACGATGGCGCCAATTCGAGATCATGAGTCGGATAATTTTTCTCATGTGGCTTTAATTGCCTCGACGATAGGCCACAACTCGACCTTCTTGCATTAATACGCAACCTAACCCAAGTAGAGAGGCGTCGCTATAGATGACAAACTCCTTGCGGACTCGGGTTGCACTAGAATTGGGGCTTCATCAAATAAGTTTTCGATTGATCGAAACTTTTTGGCATTTCTCCGTCCATTCGAACTTAACGTCCTTTTGGAGTAAGCCGTCATCGGCGTGGCTATCGTTGAGAAGCCTTTACAAATCGTCGGTAATAACCTAAGCAAGCCCCAAAAGCTCGAACCTCAAGAATATTTCTGAGGCTTCCAATTAAGTATGGCTGAAATTTTATTGAATTCGACTCGAATACCCGATGCAATACCACATGACCCAAGAAGCTAACCTCTCTTAACCGAACTCACACTTGCTGAACTTAGCATATAATTGCTTGTCCCGTAAAATTTGCAAAGACTAACCGCAGTGTTCAAAGATGTTCGGTCTCATTTCTTGAATAGACCAAGATGTCATCAATGAACACGACTACGAATCGATCCAAATATGGTCTAAAGATCCGATTCATTAAATCCATAAATACCGCGAGGGTATTAGTGAGCCCAAACGGCATCACTAGGAACTCATAGTGACCATATCTCGCTCAAGCGCGTCTTGGGCACGTCTCAATCTCGGATTCGCAATTGATAGTAGCCCGATCTCAAATCTATTTTCGAGAACACCGAGGCTCCTTCATTGATCGAACAAGTCATCAATACGTGGCAACGGATATTTGTTCTTTATCGTCGCTTTATTAAGTTGACGATAGTCGATGCACAGTCGCATGGTTCCATCCTTCTTCTTCACGAACAACACCGGCGCACCCCAAGGCGAAAAACTCGGGCGAGCAAAACCTCTATCCACCAATTCTTGCAACTAAGCTTTCAACTCCTTTAATTCCGTTGGTGCCATACGATATGGAGCTATCGAAATTGGAGTGGTACCAAGTACCAATTCGATGCCAAATTCTATTTCCCGAACAGGTGGTAAACCCGGCAATTCTTCGGGGAAAACATCCGGGTATTCACAAACCACGGGCACAGATTCGGGTTTCTTCTCGATTCCTTGTCATCGAGTGCGTCGCAAGGTACGCTTCGCACCCTTTTCTTACATATTTCGGGCCAACATCGGCGATATTACAAATGGCAACCCTTTAAGTCCGTGGACTCAACCCGAATTATTTCATTATTCGCACCTCAAATCGATAGTCTTGCTCTTGCAATTTACAACCGCATCGTGCATGGTCAACCAATCCAAACCAAGAATAACATCGAACTCATCGAATGGCAAAAGCATTAAGTCCGCCGGAAAACAAGAACCTCGGAACACTAGGGGACTTTTCTTGCACACTTTGTTAACAAGCACGTAATGACCCAAGGGTTTGACACCGAATTACAAACTCGATGAGACTCAATGGGCAAAGTCTTCTTGGATGCTAAGGTTTCACATATATATGAATGAGTAGAACCAGGTCAATCAAAGCAATTACATTTTGTATTGAAAAGAGTGAAAGTACCGGTAATAACATCCGGAGAGGCAGCATCCTCGGCGTGCGCGTATGGCATAAGTCCTAGCAGAGCACGAGCCTCGGATCGATGGTAGCATCTCTAGATCCTCTCGACCGCCACCGACATTGCCCATATTTCTAGGTGGCCTACCTCGGCGATGGTAGCACCCGGGTTTGCACTCGACTTACATTCTGCTCATGCATCCTCGGGCAATCCTTCATAAAGTGGTCGGCCGATCCACACTTATAGCAGGAGCGATCACGAAACCAACAGCTCCCCGAATGCCATTTGCCACAATGTGGACACTCGCCCTCTCTCGGCGATCATTTCATCACCGGCGATCGAGGTGACTCGTGTGGTCACGGGGGTCGATCGCGTCCTCGTCTAGGAAAGCCCAAACGCCTCTAGATCGGCTCGCATCATCTCGAAATCTCTTCGATGCTTGTTGAAGAGACTTTCCGAGGACCTCTTCGAATTCTCCAGGTTCCCACATCAGCTTTTTGTTTCTCCTTTCTAAGCTCTTGACTTTACAAGCTCGCTCAACAAGTACTACGAACTCTCGTATCTCGAGAATGCCAACAAACATCCTTATATCATCATTCAGCCCATCCTCGAAGCGTTTACATAATAGCTTCGGACGAAATGCATTCTCGCAGACGCTAAGCCTCACAAACTTTCGTTCGTAGTCGGTAACGGACATAGAACCTTGCTTAAGATCAAGAAATTCCCTCCGCTTTTGGTCGATGAATCTCGATCGATATACTTTTTTGAACTCGGTTTGAAAGAATTCCCAAGTCACTTGCTCTCTAGGCACCACGAAGTCGAGTACTCCACCAATAGTAGGCGGACTCGCGTAACAAGGAGATGGTACACTTTAAGCACTCATCGGTGTACAGGATAGCTCATCAAGCACCCGGATAGTGTTATCTAACCAAAATTCAGCGCTTCGGCATCATCATCATCCGTGGCCTTAAATTCAGTGGCCCCATGTTTTGAATCCTATCGATTGGGGCTTACTTGACCTTATTTGGTCAGTCACCGGAGGTATTGTAGGTGCGGGGTTGCATTTGTCGGGAATGGAGGTTGTGGAACAGTAGTGTTGGTTCGAATGTATTGATTAAACCATTCGCTTCATCACACTATAAAAGGCTTGCTTAGCCTCGTCATTAGGATTGCTGGCCATAGGTTGAGAGTCCGCCGGCGCTGTCCCTTGCGCGGAGCAGCAGCGCCACACTCTCCACATCATCAGCTATCGCTCGGTTGGGATCGGGATCCATTGCTATAAACAAACACAAAGTCAAATTGTCGAAATCACCACACTATCGATTCATCATTTAATGGCATGTATAGCTAGACCCCAAACACATCACGGTAGTCCTAGAATCGACTAAACCGTGGCTCGATACTAATAAAATTGTAACACCCCAAACCCGAGACCATCGCCGTGTCGGACCCGAGGGGTTAACAAGCCAAGTTCACATGTTTTGCCCACCAATTTGACATTTCCAGTCAGGCTGGAAAACTGCGTCACTGTCGCCTTAAAATCATATCTCGAGTTTCAAAACTCGGAAACTGGTTTCGTAAATTTTCCTGAATTTAGACTCATATATCCATCCATGGATTTATTTCTAGGATTTTGGTCGGGCCAATTGGTACAGTTTATTAGTTAAAGTTACCCATGTTACAGGGATCGACTGCTCTGACCTTCGCGCGGTATAACTTGAATATCTCTCTGTACAGGATTTAATGCCGGTGTCGTTTGTTTCTAATGAAACTAGACTCAAAATGGAATCTTTACATATAAGGTATGTCTCCTAATTCTTTTTGGATAATTTATAGTGAATTTTAAAGTTGCGACAGGGAACCCAGAAACCATTCGGGCCCTGTCTCACAATAGCTTTAATATCTCTTAACCTGTAACTCCTATGACCATTTCGTTTCTTCCATATGAAAATAGACTCATCAAGCTTCATTTACATAGCTTATTCACTATTTAATTCCATTCCTATGAATTTTGGTGATTTTTCACATTCACGCCACTGCAGCTGGCAGCATCTGTTTTAAGGTAGGACTTACCTATTTGGTAGTCTCCATGATTCAACTAGTCTTGCCATACATAGGTTCATATATGATCATTTTAACCATGCCAATGGCTGATCATATGACCAACATTCCCATTTCCAAGCCATAGCCACATCATGACACAAAATATATACATGCAACCCACAATTAGTCTAAGTTCATGCTTCCTTTTCGAGCCATTTTCGCATGGCCGTACATACTTACATTACAACATATTTAACAAACAAGGGTAGTCCTATACATGCCATCTCAAGTTCAACCAAAATTTATACCAAAATGGAGGCTTGATAGTGTGGATGACTTCGACTTCAACGATCCCAAATCCGATTGCTTGAGCGAAATCTAGAAAACGAGAGCCAAAGCAACGGGGTAAGCATTTTATGCTTAGTAAGTCTCAAGGAATATAATCAACTCTAATTACAGCAATACATTCACATAGCCAAATGCATCATTTCATTAATACACATTCTTACTTCATACTTCATCATTATATAAGTTCACAAAACATCAATCAATTCAATAACTGAAATTCATTAGTCGATTGAGCGAATGTTGCTCAAACATGTCGACTTTCCAATGCACATATAACGTACCTTATCCTTTGGGCTTTCCGAGTGTACTAATTGAATTCATTACAGCAACCAACACTCACCTCCAGCCCAAGATTCTTCGGAATATAACCGGATATAATCACGTGCACAAATGCCTTCGGGTCTTAGCCCGGATAGAATAACTCGCACGAATGCCTTCGGGTCTTAGCCCGGATATAGCCACTAGCACATTTGCCTTGGGTCTTAACCGGATATAATTTCCAGCATAATTGTCTTCGGGCTTAGCCCGGATATCATTCAATTTCTCATGCACACATACATCAATAATCATTGGACATACATATTTCATTTTCGTTACTAAGGCTCAAACACAATTATAATCATTAGCATATTCGCCTTCGGGACTTAGCCCGGGTGGAATTCAAATGCTCATACACACATAATCAATAATCATACACATCCATATTTCATCTCACATAATTCAAGTAAGGTCACTTCTTGAGGACTTACCTCGGATGTTGTCGAACGGCTTTTTCGGCTATTCGATCACCTTTTCCTTCCCCTTGTCCAATTGTGGCCCTCTTAGCTCTTGAGCTAATTCAAACAAATTCAATTTATTAAAACCTCATTGTGCTTGCTTATGGCTGAATATGACAAGGATCTTAAATGGTCATATGGCCACTCTTTAGCTTGAATACACAATGGTCATGCACATTTTATACTACATCAAGCAATTCAATACAATTTATTTGAGCATCAAGGAAATGCTAAGGCCTTCAATAGGCTACCCAAGGCCGAATATTCATGTACATGTTGAGGTCAATTTTGCACTTAATACCTCACAAAACAGCATGCAATTTACTAATTAATGCTTTGCACATTGTGGCCCAAAACTTATAATATAGCATCAAGCACCTACATGTGTGCTAGGCAATTGTGCTTGCAATTTCACAAGCATTCTTCCACATCTTCTTCTTTAAACCAATATATTCATCACTTAGTTCATAACCAAAACATAATATGCAATCATATATATGCATATATGAGCATGGCAATTTCAAGGTGTCCATAGCCATCCAAAACACAAATTTTAACTAACATGCAAGAAGCATGAATCATGCTCAAGAATGCATCATGGCGAATATGACAATCATGCTTCTTTTCAACTTCAATCATGATAAAACAAAAGAAAGCTCAAAATCTTACTCATGAGTAGACAATCCATCATTGCATGCATCATCATCAAGTTTCACACTTAGCATGCAATGGCTTTATCACCATAACAACTTTGGCCAAATGCCATTTCCATGGCATAACAAAGATTTGAGCCATGGCTAACATGCACATCAAATTAGCAACCAAACCATGCATGAAACTCCCAACACAACCTCATACATACCTTAATCTTGATGTAAACTTAGCCAAATCTCCTTCTAGGTCTCTTCCAACCCAAGCATGAAGCAAAAATCCTCCCCCTTTTCCCTTAGTATTTTCGGCCAAGAAGATGAGAAAGGATGAACAAATTTTTCTTTTCTTTCCTTAGGACATTCGGCCAAGCCTATGGAGAAGAATGAACATTTTTTTTCTCTTTTTTTTTTCATACTCTTATTTTATCATTTCTAACATCATCCATTAGTAAAACATGTTGGGAACATGTTTTCCCTTGCCCATAATTTGTCATGGCCGGCCATCCACCTTAGGGAAAGGGGATAATTGACATGCAACTCCATTTATTTCACTTTATGCATTATTAGGCCACTTAAAAATACACCTATCACATTTTCAAGTCCTAGCACATGGGTCCTTTCTTATAAATTAGCACCTAATTAATAAAAATCGAGACACGAAATATTTACGCATACCAATTCCTCATACAATAAGCACGGAATATAACACTTAATTATTCTTGTGACTCGGTTTCGTGGTCCCGAAACCACTCTCCGACTAGGGTCACATTAGGGGTGTCACAAATAATTTCAAGGTTTTTCACCCTATACATTACTAGGCCGAATGTACATGCAAATTTCACAACATTCTTCAACAAATTTCTTCTTTAAACAAACATATTTATCACTTTCTTCATCACCAAAATATCATGTGCAAACATATATACACATATAGGTGCAAGGCCGAATTTCAAGGTGTCCATAACCATCCAAAGCACAAATTTTAACTAACATGCAAGAAGCATAAACCATGCTCATGAATGCTTCATGGCCGAATACATCACAATCATGCCCCTTTCAACTTCGGTCATGGTTAAACAAAAAGAAAACTCAATGTCTTACTCAAGATTGCTACAAAGAAATTTCAAGAGTAGACTGTAGCGACGTAAAAATTTTAGCTTAGCTTGGTCGCTAATTGTGGCGATTTATTAAAAAAGTTTGAAATCTGATGTTTAATTTTTTTGAAATAAACAGGGAGTCGCCACCGATCCTTTTTCCTAGGTGTGATCGGACACCTATTAGATCTCTTATTAAAACAAATTAAAGGCTGAGTTTAGGTCTACGTTAAAATCCAGAGAAAATTTAGGGTTCGGGAGTCAGTTACGCGCGAGGAAGGTATCAGCACCCTCGCGACGCCCAAAATTGGTATCTTATAAACAAGTGTTGTCTTAATTTTCAAAATTGCGAGTTCAAAGTAACATTGAATCGTGACCGAGTAAAACACGAGAAATTTCAAGCTTCCTTTTTTTTGAGAAGGATATACCGTTTTAACACGAGTTGATTGATATTCACCCAACATAGCGATGAAATCGATGACATAGTGTTTAAATCGGTACGTTGCCTTGCTTATGGAAATAAAAACAGTAGTAAGTATGTTCGAAACAATGTAAAGCAAATTAATAAATACAAATAAATAAAAGACAAATCTAGAGGTACATTGAAGCGAATATAAATGCGACAATAATATTATAAACAATAAAGACATATATGATACTAGAATTAAATATGAAATGGAAATAATGAATGTAGATACATGATATTAAGAGTATGTATGTAAACTATACATAATGTTTGATAGTAAAAATATAACTAATAATGTTAAAATATATACATAATATATACCTATATACATATGAAAGATGTGTGCACATGACGTATATGAAGAATATATACATAGTAATATAAAATAATAAGTGATAATAGTGAAAATAATGGGTATAATAATTATAATGATATACGAAAATAATACTATATATAAAATATGTACACAAATATAATAAAATATATGTCTTGATGTTAATAACAAACATAGTAGGAATAAAATAAATGTAATAATGATATATACACAATATGGTATTAAGAATATATATATATACACAATATAGTATTTAAAAATATATACATAGGATGGTATAAAAATATGTACATGGAATACAAGAAACTAGAATAACAATAATAATAATATTTCTAAAAAGAAAATAAAACAAATCATGTACTAATAATAAGAAGAAAGTGATATACTTGGTAATGATAATATAAAATAATATGTACATAAAAGATACTTCATATATATGCATATAATAATAATAATAATAATAATAATAATAATAATAATAATAATAATAATAATAATAATAATAATAATAATAATAATATCTACAATAAAAGAAAATATTAGGAAATGTACAAAAAATATATACATATAAAATATTTACAATAATGATGTAAATAAACAATATATAAAATATTTGAAATAACATATAAATGAAACATTTAAATAAGGTTAATAAATGAATTAAATAGATTTAGGACATGGTTAAAACAAATGACAATTCAGGATATAAAAGTATAAATATTGGATAGTTAATTAGGGATCAAAACAAAAACCAAACAAGATCTGAGGGCCAAATTTAAAAAACAAAAGAAGATAGAAAATGGGGTTAATTGAATGAGGTTGCGAGGAGGAGGACTAAACACATAAATTTCCCTTTTAGGAAAGTGCACAAACTCCACCCACCAAATGAAATAGTGCCGTTTAACTCCATTATTTAAGAACAAAATTTTTTTTGTTTCATTTTCAACCCCAATATAAAAAAAACAAAAGCTTCCATGTTCTCTTCCCTCCTTAAAATCCTCTCAAGCCTTTTCTTCTCGGTGGAATCCAGGTCACTGGGCCACCGCCATTGGTCACGCCATGCATCACGCGCCGCCACCGCACATGGTGGTGGAAGTTCAAAAGGTAATTTTTGTTTTTTTAATAATATATATGTATATGTATATAGAAAGAAGAAAAAAACAAGGAAAAAAAATTGAAAGAAGAGAGAAAAATGCAAACCTTTTATTGATTTTTCTTTGTATTCAAGTTCGGAGGATTTTGTGTTCGTCTCTTTTTCAATCTTTCTAAAATCCCCCCCTTTTACAATGCTTTTGAATAAGGTTTTATAACCCGTTTACATGTTTTTTTATTATTTTTGCCATTCTTGCTTCTGCTTTGTTTGTCTGCTATTTCTTGAAGGGCGTGGGCATGCGCGGGGCGTGGTGGCCGACAAGGTGGAGCAATGTCAGACGCTTGGGGGCGTGGTGGCCAAGGTTGGGGAGTGGCGGCTGAAAACTTGGTGACTAGGGTTTTTTTTGCTGCTGAAAATGTTTAGTTTGTTGGGCTAGGTGGGCTTTAGGTTTTTTTGTTGTTTGGGTCATTTGATGTGGGAGTTGGGCCTGCTGAAATTGGGGTGGGTATTTGGTTGTATTTGGGCCACAATTGGCCTACAACAGCTGCCCCTCTTTGCTCATTATCGTGTAACGGGAATAGAGCAAAGACATAATGAAAGGCCAATTTTGCCCGGTCTTGCCAATTGTTGACTTCTTTGGCGCTCTTCTTTTCCGGGCAGTCTCTTACTAGTCTAGAGCATCTTGTAGCTTTGGTTCATTCCACTGTGACTTCAAAGAGATAGAAACTTGTGTTTTCAATCTACTCGCATCTTCGAGGATGTAAGATCCGTCGTGATCTCGCTCTTACGCAACTTCGGAGAGATGAGATCGATATTTTCAATATGTTTCGCTACAACTTCGAGAAGCGAGGTTTGTGGTCTTTTCTTACGCAACTTCGAAAGGCAAGATCTTATATCTTCGATCGCTCCACGCAACTTCGGAGAGACAAAATCGCATCTTCAACCAGCTCCGGTCTTTATTCTTTACTCGGTGTGTGATCCCGAGCTCAACTCATTTCTCGCAAAACTAGACATTAAAAGCAGAATCGAAAAATAGCTCAGCACATGAGCTAAAGCTCAACTCACTTCTCGCAATGTGAGTTGATCTTTTTGAAACATAATTTGAAAAGCAGATTTTGAAAATACCTCGACATATGACCCGAGGCTCAACTCACCTCTCACAATATGAGTTGATTTTTGAAAAACAGAAATTAAAAGGCTCAACTCACCTCTCGCAATATGAGTTGATTTTTGAAAACAGAATTAAAGGTTCAACTCACCTCTCGCAATATGAGTTGATTTTTGAAAATAGAAATTAAAAGGTTCAACCCACCTCTCGCAATATGAGTTGATTTTGAAAAATGAAATTAAAAGGTTCAACTCACCTCTCGCAATATGAGTTGATTTTTTGAAACTTAATTTGAAAAGTTGATTTTGAAAATACCTCAACGTGTCTTGAGGCTCAACTCATTTCTCGCAATATGAGTTGAATTTTGAAAAGAAATTGAAATTACCTCAACGTATCTTGAGGCTCAACTCATTTCTCGCAATATGAGTTGAATTTTGAAAAGAAATTGAAATTACCTCAACGTATCTTGAGGCTCAACTCATTTCTCGCAATATGAGTTGAATTTTGAAAACAGAAATTGAAATTAAATCAGCGTGTCCTGAGGCTCAACTCACCTCTCACAATATGAGTTGATTTTTGAAAACAAAATTAAAAGGCTTAACTCACCTCTCGCAATATGAGTCAATTTAAAACATAAACTAAAAATACCTCAGCGTGCCCCGAGGTTCAACTCACCTCTCGCAATATGAGTTGATTTTTTTGACAAACATAAATTGAAATTACTTGGCGTGTCACGAGGCTCAACTCACCTCTCGCAATATGAGTTGATTTTTTGAAAGCGAAGCAAAATTGAAAATACCTCGGCGTGCCACGAGGCTCAACTCACCTCTCGCAATATGAGTGATTTTCAAAAACATAAATTGAAGAAAACAGAAATTGAAATTACCTCAGCATGTCCTGAGGCTCAACTCACCTCTCGCAATATGAGTTGATTTTTGAAAAGCATAAATTGAAAAACGGAAATTGAAAATACCTCAGCGTGCCCTGAGGCTCAACTCACCTCTCGCAATATGAGTTGATTTTTTTGAAAAGCATAAATTGAAAATACCTCAACGTGTCTTGAGGCTTGACTCATTTCTCGCAATATGAGTTGAGTTTTGACAAACAGAAATTGAAATTACCTCAGCATGCCCTGAAGCTCAACTCACCTCTCGCAATATGAGTTGATTTTTGAAAAACAGAAATAAAACATCAACATACCAAAACCATCGTCATCGGTGGAACTAGGTGTCTTTTCCTTCAATTCAATACAACTATCATCACATCTTCTTGTTCTACTGGAGTACCTATATATGTCACGCATGATGTTATCATGATATGCACATGTTTGTCTTAAATGCTTTTATGCCTACATGATTATGCTATGCGCCTTAGGCATGTTTGTCATATGTCCTTTTCCGTCATGATTTTTGATGATCTGTGTTCATTGCTTCGACTCTTGACTTTCTCTTCAGTACCCGCACCCATCCTCAAGCTTCACGAGTAATCTGTATTTCTCAGATCTCACTCTTTTGCCCCTGGTTGAGCTTTGTCCTTGCTTTGAGGCTCTTGTACTTATCAAATTCTCATCCGGTAATACTCAACATTTGTTTTGTTTGGAGCATGAACTCTTCCACGTTTCTTAATCAAGAATCCTTTTGAGTATGTCTTCTTGCATAGAAATTTTTGAGTCAATGAAAATGCTTCAAATCTTTGTAGTCTTCTTTGTTTGACTTGCTTCTTGAATCTTTTTACTCCTTGGGCCCAAACACGCTTCATTAGGATGCCCTTTCGGGTTTTCATCCTAATTTTGTTTATCAAGACGCCTTTTCAAGTTTTCATCTCGATCTTCTTCTCTTTTTTTTTAAGGCGTCATTACTCATTGCCCATCGGGGCTCTATTCTTGACGTAGTATCTGCCCTAATGCTCGGTTAGTATTTTGACCCAAAATCCGAAGAAATAATCATGTTTTGCTCAACCAGTTTGCCCTACCGTAACTTTAGAGTCCATTCTACTGTAATTTGGGGATACAAGGTTGGCACTATCCTTAAACCATTCCACTGCAATTTCTGGCTATAGGATCTGTATCCCATCGTAACTCAAGGGTATATGATCGTAATTTGTTCCATCAATGATATTTTTGATGAAAATCGAGGAGATAAACTCAATTTGAGCTCAAATATTTCCAACCCTTACACTTGGTAAGCTCTTGAACAATCGATCGGTTTCGGGTTCTGTACTATTTAGAAGCTTTCGAGTAATATGCAAAATTCCTTTTATAAAAGTATGATTAGTCCATTAATCATTATTTCAATGCGAAATGCTTGAAAAGGATCGAATCGATGGACAAGAAGAAAATCGGTTAAGAGCATAGCTCGAAACAAACAAGTTGAACAATGAGAGTAAATGCAAGTTTATTGAAGTCCATTTTGAAAAGAATAAGATAATCAAAGATAAATTCAGAAATGGGTAAAATGGAAAGCTAAGTGCCCCAAATATCGCACTGAGCTTCTCAAGACAAACTCCTTTGAGACCATTTTGAGTTCAACATGTGTTTAGGGGATTCAGAGTACTTTGTCGATGCCCCAAGACGTAGCATACTTCTTCACTGTCAGTTCAAGTATAGCAAGACTACCATATGCCCCACCTTTGAACAAGATTTGAGCTGCCTTTTTCAGGTTTTCAACTCAAAACCCCTTTAGTCTCAAGGTGCCCTTTGCTGGTTTTCACCTTGGCCGCTCCTTTTCAAGTATTTCTGGACTGAATCCGAATTTAGGATTGGATTAGTATTCTTTCGGGGAAAGCCTCCTTTACCTCATAAAGTTCTTAAGCATCCATTTCCCTTTGAAATCCTTTCGTATAGAAAGGATCTTCGCAATACCAAGTTCCTACTATGAAATTCCTTTGGGTGAACCATTTCGCCATAACTCAACATCATACACGTTTGACCTTCAAACCCTTTTCTGCATCAAGTTTAATGAAGACATTTTACTTCATCCAATTCTTGATTCAATCAAAGCTTGGAGAAAAGAATCTTAATTTCCATGGACGAAACACCTCTAATGCCCCAGTGAAGGTCTGGTCAACTTTAATAAGCACAAAGAGTAAAAGGTAGCTTCTTATGCCAATATTTACAAGTCTCGGTCACCTTCTATAACTTTTCTTGATTTTTGTATTTTCTTTTGGCAGCCTTTGTTGCATTGTGATATGACATTGTACGATTCGCATTAAAACATGATTCTTTCGGCATTTGATTTCTTTTTGTTTTTTCTTGTCTTTTTTCTTTTTGTTTTTTGTTTTTTTTCTTTTTCTTTTCATGACCTGTCGACTTCATAATATTGGCATATGAAGCTACATTCATCTTCTTAGTGAAGCAATTGGCGGCCACGACGATGATGTCGATTGGAAGCTTTTGACGAGATCATCCTCGAACATCTATGCCCCACGTATTGAAAAGTTTGTGAAGAGATGAAAGAAGCACGTGAGTCTTGACGTCATAAGCGATGCTATTCCTTCCCATGGTGGACCAACAACATCCGATCCTCATTGATTAGCTTGGCTATTGCGTAACCATTGTCATGTGTTCTCTAGACACCCTTATGGACCTCTTTCAAGATGTTCCTAAGTGCGTCTTAATATGATCGTCTGAAAACATCCTTGAATTCTTGAAAATAACTCAATAGTCTTGCCTTATTTCTGCGGTGGGCTAGGTTTCGATCTTCATCCCTTTCCTAAGCTCACAATGTCACCGACCCTTTGTAAATTAGGGTCCGTCTTTTGTCTCATTCATCATCTTCACGAGTCGTAAGATAGACACAATCTCATCATCTTGAAGTCCAGAGATCCTTCTAGACACATATCTTACTCCAAAGGGAGTTAGTAACAACGTCACTCGTGACATTGATATTTGGGGACCCGCTGTGGGTGCGAAGGCAAATTCTAGAGAATAAATGATTCTAAGGATGATTATTTGTATGAAAGAATAAATAATAAAAGAATCTATAAATAGAATAAAATTTACTCAAAAGGATGCATTTCATTGAAATAAAAACCTTGGACCGAAACCTATTTCTCAAAAGAAATCTTATCACCTCTAGGTCTTAAGGCAATAAGTATGTTTTGAATATTACTCTAGATTAGCTTTAAAACTACACAGATCTCTTCCACTGTCCCATTATTCAAAACACTCCCAAGTATGTGAAATTTGGGTACGAATTAGAAGTATAGTGGCTTCCTATTCCCACCACATGGGTTTCTGGCTCTTTTTTCTTCATGGGTGCTGCCCTTTTGAGCTCTCAGGGCATTCCATCCTTCCATTTTTGATGGCATTCTCTATAAGTTCCCCCGATATCACAATGTTCGCAAAGTCTTTCGTAGCACTTCCTACCAACTTGTCATAGAATGGTGCTCTCAGAGTATTGATGAAAAGGACTGTTATCTCAGTCTTAGTCAATGGTGGTTCTACTTGAGCCGAGATATCTCTCCACCTTTGAGCATATTGCCTAAAGGTTTCTGCTGGTTTCTTTTCCATCCTTTGTAGAGTCATTCGGTCAGGCACCATGTCAGACACATACTTGTACTGTTCACAAAATCTCGATGCTAAGTCCTTCCAGATCGAATCTTTTCTCTACTAAGTTGATTGTACCACCGAAGAGCTGACCCTGTTAGACTATCTTGAAAGAAATGTATGAGTAGTTTATCCTCGTTCACATAACCAGTCATTTTTCGGCAAAACATGACCAGATGCGCCTTTGGACATCTTGTCCCATCATACTTCTCAAAATCAGGCACTTTAAACTTCGGGGGCAAAATCAGATCAGGTACCAAACTGAGTTCTTTGGCACCTAGTGCAGAGAAGACTTCAGTGCCTTCTATCGCTTTGAGTCTTTCCTCTAGACCCCTATATTTTGCGTCATGGTTATCCGATTTCAACTTGGCTACCTCTGCTGGGTCATCCAGATCTAGGACTAGTGGATCAGCAGGACTAGCCCCTGGGTTTGACGCGAATATTCCTTACCCCAAATTAGTAGGCGGAGCAGGTGGCATAGGTCGATGTTCCAATCCAGTGGGTTCCCCTTGAGTATACTCTCTCTGTGTTGTATATGCGAGCGGTGGAGTGAATCCTGATCGTGATGAATTCTTGATCGAGACTCCTCAATGTCAGGGCTCCGCATGGGTCCTTTTCCTTTAACTAGAGCTGACATCATCTCCATCATCTTGGCCATTTGATCTCTTTGCTCGAGTAATTCCTCTCGAGATCTCACCATTAGGTCTCTCGTCTCTTGTTGTGATTTGGCCAGTTACTCTTGTAATTCTTTTTGAGCCTTTTCCATCCTTTCAATTCTCTCATTGAATTCACTTCCATCACTCTAGCTTGTCGGGCGTTTTATCTTGATGACGTGGTTCCATCTTGTGGTATTACAACCTGCGAATTATATATTTTGTCTTCACGACCGAGTATGGGATATGCAATGTATGGATGAATGCATGAATGAATGCACGAATGTCAAAATGAATGTCAGTCATGAATGAATATGCAAAAATTTGGTGTTAATTTCAAGATAGCCCCTATTTAGGCATTTCCTTAATCAAAGGAGTATAATACAACGTTTCAGTCACTCGTATAATTGACTCCTCCATTAGAAACCCGATTTTGGCAACCAATCTCTAATCAACACCTTCCTAACAAGATGCCTTCGATGCATGATGAAAAATAAAAATACAGACAAACGACATTGGTTAGCGCAACACATATAAACAGAGAAAAACTGTGGAAAATCTAACAAATTAAGCTACTTGGTCCAGTGGACTCGATTCCCTTGCTTAGAAAGCACAAATGTAAAAGAAATAGAAGGTAATATGTGCTTTTCCCGTGTACTTATTTCGGTTACTACTAAACGAGCGGAGGTTCGGCATGGATCTAATTGGGTGGCTCGTATGGTTCACTATATGCGGTTTTGGTTCTAGACAGGTACTCGAATTGCTCATACTATCATCTGCTAAGATTAGCACGAAGCCTCGGTCATAACCCATCACAGGCTCACGAGTTCAATTCGAGGGATTACATTTACTTATGCCTATGCGGAGGGACAAGTTAACTCACGAAAGCATAAATCATATGTAACCCGAAAGTATTCACTAGCCTGTGCGGAGGGACGAGTTAACTCACGAAGGCATAGCGTTTACTTTCACTTAAGCAGACGAGCCGGGTATAGAGCTCATGTTATGCAAAGATGTATGTGCACGGTGTGTGGGAGAAACTCATAAACCTTTACGTTTTATTTAAAAACTAAACCAAAACTAAAATCACAAAAATTTAAAGTTGAAAACAACCGAATAAAACAAGTTAGAATATATACAACACGATGCAAATGCATGATTTTTGAAAACAAAAAATTTGAGGATCACGACTAAATGTTAATTTGAACAAGGCATTTGAAAAATTTGACAACGCGTTTAATTCAACTCGACTCTCAAAATGGTCCCCGATGGAGTCGCCAAATGTAGCGACGTAAAATTTTAGCTTAGCTTGGTCGCTAATTCAGCGATTTATTAAAAAGTTTGAAATCGATGTTTAATTTTTTGAAATAAGCAGGAGTCGCCACCGATCCTTTTTCCTAGGTGTGATCGGACACCTATTAGATCTCTTATTAAAACAAATAAAAGGTGAGTTTAGGTCTACGTTAAAATCCAGAGAAAATTTAGGGTTCGAGTCGATTCGCGCGAGGAAGGTATCGGCACCTCGCGACGCCCAAAATTGGTATCTTATAAACAAGTGTTGTCTTAATTTTCAAAATTGCGAGTTCAAAGTAACATTGAATCGTGACCGAGTAAAACACGAAAAATTTCAAGCTTCCTTTTTTTTGAGAAGGATATACCGTTTTAACACGAGTCGATTGATATTCACCCAACATAGCGATGAAATCGATGATATAGTGTTTAAATCGGTACATTGCCTTGCTTATGGAAATAAAAACACGAGTAAGTATGTTCGAAACAATGTAAAGCAAATTAATAAATACAAATAAATAAAAGACAAATCTAGAGGTACATTGAAGCGAATATAAATGTGACAATAATATTATAAACAATAAAGACATATATGATACTAGAATTAAATATGAAATGGAAATAATGAATGTAGATACATGATATTAAGAGTATGTATGTAAACTATACATAATGTTTGATAGTAAAAATATAACTAATAATGTTAAAATATATACATAATATATACCTATATACATATGAAAGATGTGTGCACATGACGTATATGAAGAATATATACATAGTAATATAAAATAATAAGTGATAATAGTGAAAATAATGGGTATAATAATTATAATGATATCTGAAAATAATACTATATATAAAATATGTACACAAATATAATAAAATATATGTCTTGATGTTAATAACAAACATAGTAGGAATAAAATAAATGTATATACACAATATGGTATTAAGAATATATATATATACACAATATGGTATTAAGAATATATATATATACACAATATAGTATTTAAAAATATATACATAGGATGGTATAAAAATATGTACATGGAATACAAGAAACTAGAATAACAATAATAATAATATTTCCAAAAAGAAAATAAAACAAATCATGTACTAATAATAAGAAGAAAGTGATATACTTGGTAATGATAATATAAAATAATATGTACATAAAAGATACTTCATATATATGCATATAATAATAATAATAATAATAATAATAATAATAATAATAATAATAATAATAATAATAATAATAATAATAATATCTACAATAAAAGAAAATATTAGGAAATGTACAAAAAATATATACATATAAAATATTTACAATAATGATGTAAATAAACAATATATAAAATATTTGAAATAACATATAAATGAAACATTTAAATAAGGTTAATAAATGAATTAAATAGATTTAGGACATGGTTAAAACAAATGACAATTCAGGATATAAAAGTATAAATATTGGATAGTTAATTAGGGATCAAAACAAAAACTAAACAAGATCTGAGGGGCCAAATTTAAAAAACAAAAGAAGATAGAAAATGGGGTTAATTGAATGAGGTTATGAGGAGGAGGACTAAACACATAAATTTCCTTTTAAGGAAAGTGCACAAACTCCACCCACCAAATGAAATAGTGCCGTTTAACTCCATTATTTAAGAACAAAGATTTTTTTTGTTTCATTTTCAACCCCAATATAAAAAAACAAAAACCTTCCATGTTCTCTTCCCTCCTTAAAATCCTCTCAAGCCTTTTCTTCTCCGGTGGAATCCAGGTCCATTGGGCCACCGCTGTTGGTCACGCCATTATTGTCAGGCGGCCACCGCACATGGTGGCGGAAGTTCAAAAGGTAATTTTTGTTTTTTTAATAATATATATGTATATGTATATAGAAAGAAGAAAAAAACAAGGAAAAAAATTGAAAGAAGAGAGAAAAAATGCAAACCTTTTATTGATTTTTCTTTGTATTCAAGTTCGGAGGATTTTTGTGTTCGTCTCTTTTCAATCTTTCTAAAATCCCCCTTTTACAATGCTTTTGAATAAGGTTTTATAACCCGTTTACATGTTTTTTATTATTTTGCCATTCTTGCTTCCTTTGTTTGTCCGCTATTTCTTGAAGGGCGTGGGCATGCTTGCGGCGTGGTGGCCGACAAGGTGGAGCAATGTCGACGCTTGAGGCGTGGTGGCCAAGGTTGGGGAGTGGCGGCTGAAAACTTGGTGGCTAGGGTTTTTTTGCTGCTGAAAATGTTTAGTTTGTTGGGCTAGGTGGGCTTTAGGTTTTTTGTTGTTTGGGTCATTTGATGTGGGAGTTGGGCCTGCTGAAATTGGGGTGGGTATTTGGTTGTATTTGGGCCAAAATTGGCCTACAACATAGACAATCCATCATTGCATGCATCATTAGCAAGCTTCACATTTAGCATGCAATGGCTTTAACACAATAACAACTTTGGCCAAATACCATTCCCATGGCATAACAAGGATTTGAACCATGGCTAACATGAACATCAAGTTAGCAACTAAAACATGCATGAAACTCATAACACAACCTCATACATACCTTAATCTTGATGCAAGTTTAGCCAAATCTCCTTCTAGATCTCTTCTAAACAAAGAAAATGAAGCAAAAATCTCTTCTTCCTCTTAGAATTTTCGGCCAAAAGAAGGAGAGAAAAGGATGAACAATTTTTTTGTTTTTCTTTCACTTGCACGGCAATGGGGATTGCTACACTCTCACACACATTTTTTTATTTCTCTTCCCACATCTAATTATTTTATCACTTAATACATCATGCATTAACAAAACATGTCATAACATGTTTTCTTTGCCCATAATTCCTTGCCATGGCCGGCCACCACCTATAAAAAGGGGAATTTGACATGCAAGTCCATTGTTTTGCATGCATGCTTTAATTAGTCATCACACAATTCCCTATCGTACTTTCAAAGTTCACTACTAAGTCCTTTCTAGTGAAATTCACCTTTATAACACTAAATCAATCACCAAAAAATGTCACACATGAGCACACACATATTATAGGCATCAAAATAAATTTTAAATTATTTTTATGCCTCGGTTTTGTGGTCCCGAAACCACATTCCGACTAGGGTCAATTTTGGGCTGTCACATAATGTATTGAACAAAATCGATTGTCGATTTAACACAAGGTCTCATAGTTGAACATAAACATGAAACCATTTCTTATATTTTCGATTCACATCAATCATCAAATTCATTTAATTCACATGTACTTAATTAGGTTATTCGTATCTGAATAATTTACTTTACGGAATGAATCCACATATTGTATTAGCCCATAGTCTTAAAGCACCACACTTTTAATAGTTTACCTCATCGAAGTTCACATTTAATCACTTTTGTGCCAAGCCATATTTGGCTACCACAAAGGACTAATAATAATAAATTTATACACATCATGGTTTCCTTTAGATATTTAATAATCACAAATCGTGATATATCTACCAACACATATACGTCATAGTTTACTCATTGTAACACTCATTTAGTGCATCAAATTTCCAAATCCAATTCAACTTAAGCATAATAGCCATAATCGGGTTATAGCCTTAAATCATTACATATTCGGCACATTAACTAAATAAAATTTACATTCTCTTTGTCATATTAATTTAACTCTTAGGCATATAAAAGGGAATCAAGCTTAAACACTTAAGAACTTACCTCGAATGTTGTCGAACGATTACAACGGTTATTCCATTACTTTCTCTTTTCCCTTATCCGAATTTGTCCCTCTATGCTCTTGAGCTTAAATTCAAAGATTTTAAACTAGTCATTATTCGACTATTCAAGCATCACTTTATAAATATATATATATATATATATATATATATATATTCGACTTTCACACTTACTGATCATAGTAAGCTTATAAGAAATCAATAAGCAACTCATTAACAAATTTTTGTCAATGTTTACCACATAATCATAATTTCACTGCAAGCTGTCTTCCTGAGCAACAGTCACTAAATCATTTATAACTGGAGCTACGAAACTCCAAATAAAGTGCCATTAATTTTCCCTGAAAATAGACTCATATATATTTTATCCATAAAATTTTAAGAATTTTTAGTTTGGAAAATCAATACCAGATTTTTCTTAAAATTTTCCCTTGTTTCACTGTTTGACTAATCTGACAACTCTTCACTACGAATCAAAATTCTCATTGTACAGAATTCAAAATATGTTCTCGTTTATTTCATTTGAAACTAGACTCATTAAGGAGTCTAAGAATATAAACTTCATCTTATAACCATTTTTGTACAATTTATAATGATTTTATAAAAACAGAACAGGGGATCTAGAAGTCATTTTGACCCTGTCCCACATCACTTCAAATATCTTATTATCGGCAGTTCTTTTGCTTACACGGTTTCTTTTATAAGAAACTAGACTCATTAAGTTTTAATTACATAATTTATTCAGTTTCTAACTCATCTCCCACAATTTATGGTGATTTTCCAAAATCACGTTACTGCTGCTGTCCCAAGCAGATTTATTACCAATTCACTCTTTCACACATAACTTGCATTCATATTATTTAAACATGTATATCAACAATCAATTTCATCACAATTTCACTTAAGCATAATTTCAATACAATACATCAGGCTCAAATCATTATTCAAGTTCAAATTCAGCTAGCACACATATACATACTAGCAACTAAGTATTAACATTGCATTTCATACTATAACCGAATGTATAGCTCATCGAAATATATTTATTCATGTTCCCTTAACACATATTGGTCAACTAGATCATGCATTATTCTTTGGCACATTTGGTCATTAAAGCAATCACCTATTTAACTTTCAAGCATTTTTATACTAACATTTCTCCCAAGGCCGAATTCATATACAACCTTTAGTACTCATTTAAAGTTTATATTTTAAGTAATTTATATACACAACATTAACCAAATATCCATTTACTAAGCATTTTAACAAATTTTTCTTCAACTATCCACACATTCGGCAATCACATAATCAAACACTAAACCTTAACTTCCAAGCCAAAACAACTAGCAAACTCAACACATCCAACATAAATTTCCATGCTAATGACATCAAAACAACTACTAAGAATTTCAAGCTCCTTGGCCGAATTTTAATATTCCAAAATAACAAAATTTTGAACAATGAAATAGGTAAATTCAAACTAACCATTCAATTTATGCATGAATTTCCAAGAGTAGCATTGTACATACCTTAATCTAGCAATCTCCTTAGCGAAAATTTTAACAACAAAAGGAAATTTCTTCTCCCCTTTCCTAGCTTACTGACAATGGAGGAATAAACCAACTTTGGTTTCTCCTCCCCTAACACATTATTTATTACCCATACTCTTTTATTCATCTTTAATTCATTTAATACATTTTTATTACATATTTCTTACCACTAATAAATATAATAATATTAAACCATGCATATAATGCCCATACTTATGAGCTTGGCCGGCCACTAGCATTAAAAGTGGCAAATTGGCATGCAAACCCACTTATTTGCATCATTCAATAATTAATCACTTAAAATAAGCCACACATATATTCAAAGCTTCTCACATAAGTCCTTTTTATTTAGAAACACATTCAAATTGACAAAAATCAAAGCATTCAAATTTCACACATGCATGATCACATATTTTAGACATAAAATATTATATTCAATTATTTCTGCGACTCGGTTTAGCGGTCCCGAAACCACTTCCCGACTACGGTCAGAATAGGGCTGTCACAGTGAGTATACAGTTAAAAATGGATACAAATGGCTTATTACAACTAACATAATTAATACGGATGCCAACTTTACAATACACTAAGTAGAATCGAAGACCTATTATACACAATTGTGGAAACTTAAACTACCTAACAAAATAAAATAGGTATGTGGAATGAATCTAAAGAATTCATGCCTACGCTCCACAATTTGAAGAAGAGAAGGAATGTAAGAGACGATCGGTGCCCATTATGTAAGTCAGATGTGGAGCCACTTGTTTCGATACTATAACTTCACAGTTAATGTCTTGCAAGGGCTGGGAGTGGCAAACTCCACCATTAACAAAAATCAGAGTTGGCATAATTGGTTAGTGGAAAAGTTCTTGAGTTATGATTTACTGAAATGAAAAATTGTAGCAATTGCCTACTGGGCAATATGGTACAACAAGAATAAAATTTATCATGAGGGTTTAAAACTGAATGTGTGTGAGGTGGTCTCTTTTATTAAAGCTTACATGATGGAAAATGAGTTGATGGAAAGTGTTATGGTGCCAAAAATAGTAAAAGTGTTAAATGGGAACCACCGATGAAGACACGATTAAGATAAATTTTGATGCCTCTTTTCATCAGGAATCAAACACTTCAAGAGCATGTATTATTGCTAGAAATATAGAGGGATTTGTAATGGCATCATGTATTTACCCGAGTAAAAATATAGTGATGCCTGTAATGGTCGAAGCCTGGGCATGTTTGCATGCTGTCAAATTTGGGGAAGATCTAGGCTTTCGAGATATATGTGTGGAAGGAGAATCCCTGATAGTAATCAAAGGGATTAACGATGCAAAAGATGACAGATCTCACATCAGTAATGTCTTCAAGGAAGCCCAAAACAAAATCAATAATTTCATACACATAAAGTTTTGATTTGTACCTCGTTTGGCTAATAGCACTGCTCATACTCAAGCCAAAGCAAGACGACACCACGAACATCTGAAATGCTAGATGGAGGAAGCCCCGACTTTTTTGGTGGAGTTGATTGAAAGAGAATGAATAGGGAATGAGACCGGGGGTTAAAGAGTGAGGACTGAGATTGGAAATATATCAAGCTAGTTCTGAAGAACTCAGTCATTTTACAGAGGGTTTCTAAAGAGCTTTTAATGTTTTTTCTTTTTTCACCGGAGATGGGTGGAAGCTTTTACCTCTAGTGTTGATGTAGTTTAGAGGCTCATAGGTTAAGGAAATTGATCGAATACCTCTTTTTTAGTTCAGTTTTGGGTTTCCTTTTCTTGCCTTTTGGATAAGTGTAACACCCCTTACTCATATTCGACGCCGGAACAGGGTACGAGGCATTACCGAACTTACCACTCAAACAATCATACAATTCCGAGCCATAAATTTGCTTCCAAATTAAAACCATTTGCATTCAACCAAACAGTCCCTAATATGAGCCTACGATGCCCTAAACATGCTTTGAGAGTGGTCTAAGACTAAAATGACAACTTTGGAAAATTTAGAAAATTTTTCCACTAAACAGGGGTCACACGCCTGTGTGGATATGGGACACGCCCGTGTCCCGACCCCATGTAACTCTCTGATTTGTAACCCATGAAGGCTATTTACCAAGCCATTTGCCACCCTTATTCATACAAACACTTATACCAATTCAATAGTACATATCCATGGCACACTTAGGCAACCAAACATCCACAATCCATGGCTAATGCATATCAGTGTAATACTATCCACTATCATGCTCACAACATTTATCATGCCCTAAATTGATCATGCTAATTTCACATATATAGAGTATCATTAAACTACTTTCATACACTTATTTGTACTTAAGATAGTCATCTCACCAATAAATCACATTTCCAAACATTTCACACTCATGCTATGAATCACATTTAGTCATCTCACCAATAAATCACATTTCCAAACATTTCACACTCATGCTATGAATCACATTCCATCATACACCAAACATATCATGACCATAACACCAAAGACATTGGCACATATATGAATATACTTAGGCTTACAATCATGTTAGCCAAACAAGCCAATTTACATGGCCAAATATCAAATTAATCCTATGGCTATTACAAGCTAATACATTGGCTAGAATCATAATGACACATATAACCAAAAAGACTAAGTCCCTATACATGCCATACTTTCATAATACTAAGATCATCAATACCCAAAATGAAAATTTGATAGTGTGATTCGAATCTCCGACGATTTACGATCCGAGCTAGCTTGGTGACACTATAAAAACATAGAAAATAAATGAGTAAGCTATAAAGCTTAATAAGCTCGTATGCAAGAAATAAGCAACCTTACCATGCATTATAACATTCAGATAATATAACATAATTAAATGTAAATTTACCATAGTATCATAAAATCATTCCATCACTAAACTTGCCTCATTTTCATCATTTCAAACATTTAATAAGCATGAGCTTTACGTACATACCTGAACCATCTCGAAATGAACTTACACATATTCTCATCTTTGACATTCCTGTGAACCACTCAGAATAATAATGTCGGATACTCAGGATTTTTGCACACTAAGTGCCACATACGTAGCCAATGTTACCTCAATCTCATATCATATAATCGCTCGCTCTCGAGCTATAGACGGGCCTGCTCACACAAGCTGTCAAGTATCCGCAACATACGCTGATATACTTAGCCACCGGTAGGACGTACAAGACCAACACCCGGATCACATAATCACATAACACATAATGGTCCTAGTGACATGTCATTTGTATCCTACCCTATTTCTAAGGGTCAAACGGGGTTTCTTACTTGTCGATTCATCGTCGAACTCATTTGTAGAGTTATGCTCATTCACATAATCAAACATACAAGTCATACAATATTAAAGAATTTAAGTACAATTATTCTAAAGCTTATTTTTAACATACGAACTTACCTCGGTACAATAATGGCTAATAGTTTGATTTAGTCCACGACTTTGTTCTTTCCCCGGTCTAGGTCAGAACCTCGTCTTTCTTTATCTATAATAACATATTAACTTATTCAATCATCACATTGTTCAATTTAATCCCAAAAACACCTTATGGCAAAAATTACATTTTTACCCCTAACTTTTCAACTTTTTACATTTTAGTCCCTAGGCTTGTAAAATGGTTTTCATTCAATTTAATCACACCTAAACTTAGCCAAACTTATTTCTTACTCATAACAGCCCACATTTTTCATTTATTCACATTTTTACACACATTTTATAACTTTTACAAATAGGTCCCTATTTGACATTTTCATCAAAAATCACTTGGTAAATGTTGTTTATCTAACACCAAACATGCATTTTCTACCATTAAACATCAAAATACACAAATATTCAACATGGGTAAAATTTTAGACTTTGATTTTCTTTCAAATTGGTCCTTGAAATAGCTAGATTAGGTTGAGACAACTTCAAAAACATAAAAATTATGAAAAACGGGGCAAAAACGGACTTACAATCGCGCTTGAAAGCTTGGAAAAACCCTAGCTATGGAGGCCTTTGGAATTTTGGCTAAGGGACTAATTATTTTTGTCTTTATTAACCAAATGACCAAAATGCCCTTCACTTAAAACTTCGAAATTTTATCTAACCATGTCCATTTTTGTCCAACTTAAGGTATAATGGTCTAATTATCATTTAAGGACATCCAATTTAAAATTTCATAACAATTAGACACCTCTAGCTTCTAGAACACACATTTTGCACCTATTGCAATTTAATCCTATTAGTCAAATTGGACACTCAATCTATAAAATTTCTTAACAAAATTTTCATAGAATCATTTAATCATACTGTAAACCTTAAAGAAATAATAAAAATAAATATTTTTACTTTTAATTTGTGATATCAAAATCACTGTTCTAATTTGACCCTAAAACGGACGGTTACATTAAATATTTGACTGTTTTCTATTTTTTTTTTAATGGTTTTAATGGTATGCCGCTTGGGTGCCCAATAGGTGGCGAACAAGTTCTTTGTCTTAGGTAATAGGATTGAGGCTGTTTGATTTCTTTAATTTTAATACATCAGTTTTGATTAAAAAATTAGAATTAAAATTATACTTAAATATTATATTTATTTAAAAAATAAAATTATAATTTAATCTAATTGGGTTGTAAAATCATACTTTATTTAATCTTAGATATTTTCCTAAGAAAATCAATTGAGATTTCTAAAAATGTAATTAAATTTTAGATTTAAAGCCAGTAGTTAAAATGATTTAAGTGATCACAAACTCTAGAATGACTAATTTCTATATACAAAAAGGTATTTTACTATTTCATTAGTAATTCATTCAATAAATAATTATAAATATATATTTTTATTCATATTATGACATAATCTTTTAAATAGTAAATCCATTAAAAAGTATTGATTTTTATATAATATTTAAACTATCCATGACTCTTAATCATTAATATGAAAAATAACACACATCCAAATAACTAAAACATAGAATTAATCAATACAAAATACAAACAAATAAATAACCAAAATATAATTAAATAAAACTCATAAATGTTAACACATGATTCCTTTAAAAAATGCTGTTAAATATAAATAAATAACTTTAGGCATTGGCGTATGGGCATATTCGTAAATAAGTTAAAAACTTGAATTTCAAAAATTAATATACCTATTTTCCGGGCATGAAAATTGCACATGAAGTTTTTACTTTCTTTACTTCCTTCTTTGATTTCTCTCTCTAGATATCTCATGGCTTCCAGCTTCGCTCCCGTTTCCATATTAGGTTTTTCATTTTTAATCTACTCTTTTTCTTCTTTAATTTTCATTTTAGGTTGTATTTCCTCTGTTTATATTAATTTCAATTCCAAATAAATTTTCATTGAAAAACTTGATAATCTGAATTATCAATTGCCGCTCTCTCTCTTTTCCCTCATATATCTGGTGCATGTTTTTATCCGATTTTTATTTGAATTATTTGAGATGTCAAACATGTTAATGATTTTTGGTTTTCTGTTGATGAAGTAAATAATAGTTGATTAAAAGAAGTAAATGGTAGAAAAACATATTAATTGTTTCATATAAACGTAAAATCTGACATTTAGGTAGACATCTATTCTATAATTATAAAATGAAATATTTGCCTTCCTGTATAAAAAGCACTACGTTGCAAGTTAAAAGCAAGTAGTAATCTGAATTAATTGAGTTGATGTCGTTAGATAAAGATCAAGGAGTGAAGTTCTTTAAGAAATGGAAAAGACTAGATGTAGATATGCTAACAGTTTGTTTCTCGATTTGGCGTGTTTCTTTTAATTTTATTTCAAGTGATTGTGGTTTGAAATAACTTGCTTATGTAGCTACTGCTGATATATACGAATACCTGTGTACTTCCTGTCTTATTCTATGTGTTTTACTGATTGTTAATGGGAATTTGAATTTTTGTAGGACTGGAAGTTTTTTGTTTGAGTTTATTATTTTTATTTGAATTACTGAATATTTTCATTGTTATAAAAATCTATGGTTTTTGGTTTAAATTGCCAAAAGGAGGAAGATTTAAGGATCAAATCCATAAGTTATGAAAGAATGTCATCCATATTGCCAACAACCAAAAAATGAAACTAAGACATGGGATAGATCCTAGGAGGAGTAGTTTTACTTTTTCATATTTCTTTGGCTTTTTAACTACATTGATTCATCTTGGTGCTTGTGATGGATTGCTATTAATGAAATGCTTTGTTATCAAGATTTTGCTGTCATTCACAATTTATTATCGTTTCTTTCTCGGTTTGTAGGTTGTTCTTATCTCAAGGCTAATGATGTTTGGTTCACTAAGTCCAACAACTTCCGGAAAACACCCAGTTTGGCAGTTCGGAGGAAACTAATTCCATCAAACCGCCAGTTTTCAGTTTGTGCAGAGTATTGGTATGTCCTTTTGGATTTCAGTCCATGTATCTAACGTAGATGCATATTCCTGTTTCTTATAAGAGTATGCTTATCAGGGCTAGCTGAACTTGTGATTACTAGTCATTGTATCTAAGCCCCATCTCCCTAAAGGCATTGGTTTTAGGTTTGAACTAGATATGCTTCTTATTGAATGATGCACATGCCAAACCATTTGTCTTGCTAAACCAACTTGCTTTAAAATAAGGAACTGGCAAAACACACTTCCAAAGAAGTTACACACTTTGAGACTTAATAGTGAAATCTCAATATAAAATTTGAAATTCAATTGCCAAATGCCAAAAATCAAGTCACAATAGCAATATCTAAAAGCCTTAAGGTCATTACAGCACCATCAATAGAGTTCCTTTTGCTTCATTGTTGAGATCCTTTAGAGAACAAAGTTATTTGAGATATTTCCACCAAAAGGGATATAAAAAAACTCAGCTATTAGTACCCAGTGGTTATTACGTCGCTTATAGGATGATTTCTCTATTAACAGAAGCTTGATTTTATTGTTTACTGTCAAAAAGCTTGTAAACGGATGCTGATCTTTAAGTATGTTTAGACGTACTTCAAGTAGGATTTTTCCAATTGCTTTTGTTGATTTTGTCTTATAGAATGTTTTCTCTATTAGCAGAAGCTTGATTTTATTGTTTACTGTTAAAAAGCTTGTAAATGGATGCTGATCTTTATGTATGTTTAGACTTACTTCAAGTAGGATTTTTCCAATTGCTTATGTTGATTTTGTCTCAAAAAACAGTGTTGCTTGTTTCTTATTTGTTCTCATCTTTGTTGTTCCCTCTGATATACACAGTGATGGCAGTAGGGGTGGAGCAATTGATTTTGCTGCTGGTTTTCTATTAGGAGGTGCTATATTTGGAACAATAGCATATGTTTTTGCTCCACAGGTGATTAATATTTGTTTTCGGGTTAATTTCCTGCACATATTTAAGATATCCAATTGAATTTGACTCAAAATGTCCCTGTAGTGGTGCATTTGTGTTCTGGAGAAATTATTATCAGATATGTTAACATTAATAGTGATGCAGAAAAATCAACTTGTAATGCTCATCTGTCTTGACTGAATCCTATTATACTGTTGTTTTACATTTTCTTCTTGTCTTGTCATATTTTGCATGGCTGTTATCTGCTGTTTTGTGTCATGAATCTATTTTTTTGGATTTTTTCATTTAAAATTTTAGATATCCAGGTTGGATTCTCAATTCTTAAGTTGTATTGATTTAGATTAGAAGATCCCTGCTAAATGAGGATTAATACGGATTCTGGACGGCAAAACGACTAATTTACTATGATGAAGGTTTAGAGGTAATTAGCATCTACTTCATTTGCAACTCTGTCCATTGTCAAATGCTATATTATCTTGATATAAATACAGAATCTTTCTTGCTCATTGAAAGCAGCAAACCAGGCAGACCCTGAATAAAAAAATCAGTCAACTCAATTCTGCCATTGACAATGTATCCTCACGTTTGAGAGGTGGAAATAATTCACCCACAGTCCTGGCTGAGACTGAACCTGAAGTAGAAGCTACCATGTGAGACGTGTTTGCTACCTGGTCATAATGGTCAGTTCCAATAATTTACGATTGCACCTGTGCGTCTATAATGAATTCTGAATTTGCATGGTGTTTGGAAGTTTTTATATGGGATTGGGTTATGCAGTTTTGATATTATTTTATTTTTTGTTGTCTTTCTATTGTTGGGTGCCAAAACACTGAGTATAATACTCGAGCACCTAAATTTCATTTTTGAGAATGCGAATTAGAATAGTGAATCGTCTATTTTTATTTTCGTGAGTATTGCCATGTCAGCAGCAATAGCATGACTAGAGAAGCCTTGAAGTGCAAAGGCTCCTTGATACTATTCTTGTGCAGTTTGATAGGAAAGGATGTTATTATATGAGAGTGAGGGAGCTGTTGAGAAACTCTGGTGACTGTAGTCAACCGGTGATATGTTGGTGACAAACACAAGAGAAACAAGGCTAAGGAGCAAAGGCTGTAGCTAGGGCACGGAAAAGAGAAAAGAAAAAGTATCTGGAAGTAACTTTCATTAAAATGGTAAAAAAAGAAGGTATATTTTAAATTGCAGCCACAATATATTTATCATCAACAGTTTAGTCCTTAACCAACTAACCAATTAGCAGTTTCTAGTTAGATTACAAACTAAAACACTAACTAACCAGTAACTATTAGCTAGCCTGTCAACACTCCCCCTCAAGATGGAGGGTGATAAAGATCCTTGACCCCCACCATGGATATCAAGTACTTATGTTGTTGGATTCCAAGAGCCTTTGTCATCACATTTGCAAATTGCTCAATGGTATGCACATGTTGCCCCCGAATCAACTCATCTCGTATATTTTCTCTTACGAAATGGCAATTTCAATGTGTTTATTCTGCTCATGGAACACAAGATGTTGCTTGATTGTCAAAAAATAACAAGGCTGAATCGAATTTATCAAAACATATTTATTTTAAAATGCCATTCAACCATACTATTTTAGCAACTATCGACGCCATACTCTTATACTCAGCTTCAGTTGATGAACATGAGATTGTGCTTTGCTTCTTTGACTTCCAAGAAATAAGTGAATCCCCAAGTTTAATACAAAACTTGGTGATTGATCTTCTAGATATAAGACATGTAACCCAATCAGAATCACAATGGGCAACAAGTTGTGCTATGTTTATCGCAGCCAACAAAATCTGTTGCCCCGGGTTTTTCTTTATGCATCGAAAAATCTGAAGTGCTGCTTCAAAGTGGGATTTTTCGGGTTTTTGCATAAATTGACTAAGTGTTGAACCTCATATGAAATATTTGGCCGTGTATTTGTTAAGTACAACAATCAAACCATAATTTTTTGATATGCTGACACTTCTACTACCAACTCATCATTACAGCCCTTTAAATGAACTTCTTATTTTGCTCAAGCGGTGTGTTGGCCCATTTTGCTTCTCTTAACCCAACATTTGATATTAACTCCAACGTATATTTTCTCTAATTTAAAACAATGTCCTTACTTGACTATGTTATTTTAATGCCAAGAAAATATTTCAGTTCTCCCAAATCTTTCATTTTAAAACTCGATGGAGAACCTTCTTTAACTCATCAATTAGCCCAATTCATTTCTTGTAATCAACAAGTTATTGACATAAACAAGTAACACAACAATATTATCACCTTGTTTTTTTTTTTAACAAAGAATAATTGTGCTTGCTTTAAACATATCTACCATGTAAGAGGGCCTTAGTTAGGTTCAAATTCTATTGTTGAGAAGCTTGTTTCAGACCATAAAGGGACTTGAGTAAATGATAAACCTTATGCTCCCCCTCTTTACAAAAACCCTCTGGAAGGTCCATGTAAACCTCTTCATACAAGTTGCCTTGAAGGAACACATTATAAACATCCATTTAAAAGAGCGACATATCACCCACAAACAAATGGACAAGTTGAAATTTCGAACAAGGAAATTAATTACTTTTTTAGAAAAAGTGGTGAATCCCCATTCGTAAGGACTAGTTTACCAGGTTGGATGAAGCTTTGTGGGCGTATCGTATCGCATACAAAACTCCATTAGGGATGTCACCTTTTAAACTTTTCTATGGCAAGCCATGTCACCTTCCTGTTGAACTTGAGCATAAAGCATTTTAAGCTATTAAGAAGCTGAACATGGATTGGGTCGCTACTGGCCATAAAAGGTTGTTAGAATTGAATGGAATAGAGGAGTTTTGAGCACAAGCATATGAGAATTCTAAGCTATACAAGGAAAAGACCAAGCGTTGACATGATAAAAGAATCATGTCGTAGCAATTTGAACTCGGATATCATGGAGCTGTTAATATCAAGGATTTGAAAACGGGAGTCACATTTAAAGTTAATGGGCAACGTTTAAAGCACTATTGGGGTGCCCATGTGGATAGAGACATTCACTCTATTGATCTCTGAGATGTAACACTCCTAACCTTTCTCCATCATTGGATTAAGGTCACAGGCATTACAACCAATAAGAATATTTAGTTACATTACAAACGGTAGTACAAGCTAACTAATATAGTTATAACATCCAAGGCCAGATCATGCCAATCTAAAATTTCATAGGAGTGTTGTATATGGAGCAATATATGCTAATCTAATATTTCCATAATGATGTCTTGTACAATCAAATAACTAATCATGCTATGCAATGCTAAACTTGGTTTTCTACTGTCTACACTCTCGTCACTATTTATCCCTTCTAGAATGTCAGAATTTGGATACATACAAGACTATTCCAATTATTAACATCAGATTATTGGTCTATACTCCGTTTATAATTATCTTTTTAATTTATCTTCGATTATATTAGCAGAATACACTTAATATGAGTTTGTTAATTCATTCCAATTCAAAGTAAAAGTTACTCTTACAGCCCCTATTATAAGTCTACGGGACCTTAAAAGTAGTTTAAAAATAGGTAGGGACTAATTTGAAACAATTCTTGAAGTTTAGGAAATAATTACAAAATTTTTGTTACAGGGGTTACACACCCGTGTGGCCAGGCTGTGTGCCTCACACGACTGAGACACACACACTCATGTCTCAGGCCGTGTAACAACCAAATAGGGACACACGCCCGTATGGAATGCCCCAGGCCGTATGACTCTTGAAGTTGGGACACATGGTCGTGTCTCAACCCATGTCCTTGCCCGTGTAGTTCACTGACTTGGGTCACACATTCATATGTGTTGCTCGTGTGTGACACACGCCCATGCGGCTAGGCCGTGTGCCCCTAAAAGTATCTTAAAACTCAAGTTTACCATTTCCTACTTACTTGGAAACTAAGCAACTCAATTACCAATCGATTAACCTACTCAAAACATGATTAAACATGCCCAAAATACACCAAATTCATCACCTAATATGCCTAACCAATGTATCATCATTGGTACCAAATTTTATATGTTCAAATATATCAACACATCAAACATTCAAGACTTTCGTTCATATCACATTTACCATAATTGGACTATCACTTAGCTATTTAAGCTACTAAACTTTAATCTAACACATACCACATATAAACTAGGCTAACATTCCAACATAGCCTCAACCACAACCATATACACATTTAAGCATCATTTCATTAGCAACTAAGAAAACCACACCTTATAAATAATATCAACCAAAGACTTCCTAGGTACATGCCATTACAAAATGAAATATCACCACACTTGAGCTTAGGATTTGTGATTTGATGTTAAGTCAGCAATAATTTGAATAGTACTTAGCCTGCGTACGGAAAACAAAATCGCATGCTGAGTAAAACTCAGTGGTATTTCTATAATTCGAATAATATAAACTTGAGATAAGTATTTAACATGCAATATACAACAAGTAGTCTATGTTTAAAAGTTTCAATTCAATAATATAATTCTTACTCATTCCTTATTTACATCTACTAAGATTTCAAATATTCAAATATATATATTAGTGACATTTTATTTAACATTTGAATATATCAACTCATGCAATGACATGATTCATATATTTGATCAATACTTGAATTTATTTAAGTTTTACATCTCCATTCATCATTTCATATTTCATTTCTCATCTCATAATCATATCTCATATTTTCCATTTCAATATTTTCTCATCTCATATTCATTTCTCATTTTTCCATTTCAATATCAATCGCATAAAATTATTATTTTACTTTCCCCTATTAACATGACATGACACGGACTCGGACGAATACACGGATTCAACCAACCTAGTGCCTTATCAGATAAATCTGAAGTAATAACTACACCCAATATTATATAAATTGACACCTAGTGTCTCATTGGTTAAACCGAAGTAAATTGACACCTAATGCCTCATTGACTCGAGATCAAACTGCTCTCTAAACTCTTCTTATCCTATGGCATGCCATCTATATCCGACTCACCCTGATACAGTTAATAGAGATTCACTTCACTTATTAATGCAACTAATGTCTCAATTTCATGAATGTATATCATCACATATAAACATATATTCAATTTGTAATAATCACATTTTTCTCAATACACATATGTTCATAATCAATATATTTCATAATGTACAAAATCAGTCCATTTCATTTCAATTATGAATTTAACTCAATCCCCAAGTATCAAAGTACTCACCTCAAATGCTTACCATATGTAAACAATTATATATGCAATAATCTATTATTTAATTTGGATTATAGAAACACAAACTGTGAATTCCGAGCTATTCGACGTTGATTTTATCCTTCTCCTTTTTACTCAAGGATTCCAATATGACGTTAGCTACAAAATAAAACAATTAAATCACATTAATATTACACATTTCAACTTTACATTAAATTTTAATTTTCAAACTATATTTTGTTTATTCTTCAATTTAGTCCCTAAATCAAGACTAATTTTAACCTTCACAATTAACTTCATATTTTTATACTAATTTCACTCTAGACCACATTTAACTTCTTCTTTTCCAATTCGACCCCTTAATTTTAATTTTTTCACAATTTAGTCCTTATTGTTCAAAATCAACAATTAATTCCACAATTTAGCTCTTTTCCATTTCTAACTTAAAATCTATCTATTTAATCACTACAACAAAACAGGTTTTTAGCGGCGTTTTTTAGGCCTATAGCGGCGCTTATAAGCGCCACTAAAACAATTTGCGGCGTTTTTATAAGCGCCGCAAAAATCGCTGCTATAGATGACGCCGCTAAATTTTGTAGCGTTTTTGAGAAAAAAATGCCGCTAAAGGTCATGACTTTTAGCGGCGCTTTCTCTAAAAACGCCGTTAGAGATCATGACCTTTAGCGGCGCTTTCTCCAAAAACGCCACTAAAGACCATATATATTTCAACTTCCTTTTTAATCATTTCATATTCATTCTTACCTTAAATGATCATACAAAATTTAAATAACCTAACAATGGACACATTTTAAATTGTTTTTGAGTTCAAAAATATTAACAAGAGAACTTTTCATTTGATCAAAATGTTCATAATCAATATTTGAAAACTCAATCTAATGACTACAATACACTTTCTTCTAAAAAGTAAAATATTTGAAACTTCTACCGAATAAACAACATGTTCACTATAAGAAACTTTAACTACAAGCATACTACAATTGTCAATTTAATTCCAGCAGAGCTTCTTGATTGACCTACTCCAGACCTGTACAAGTACTTTTCAGTTGAAGCTGCTGCACCCATGATCATACCTAAAATTGCAAAAACATAGAATCAATGAACTCATATAGAGTATAACAAATCATCTGTGAGCTTTGAAGTTCTTAAAATGCTACACAAAGAACTTACATAATTTATACATATTTATTTCTCTTTTCTTTTTCCTGGCTATAGATTTTTCAAAATAATTAATAAAATTATAATAAATTCCACTTTTAGCATAAATTCAAGGGCTTATGCACCAAAAACTCTTAAAATTTACCCTTAAATAAATCCATAGATCCCTATATTACTCCTATTAAATACTTAGCCTTTAATTTACATTCAAGTAAGTTCTAAATCTGGAAGAAAAACACACTTGGAACTCTGCATTACGATCCTTAACCAACGATGGAAGCTGAAAAAGGAAAATTTCAGCAGCCATGTCCCATGCATCCTTGGAATGTGCAGAAGAAAATTTTAAAATAAACAACTGAGAAACAAGTTGTAAGGTAAGTCAATATCCCTTGCAGTACCACATATGGTGCTGATGGGTGACCAAAGAATCATACGACTTACATTTATAATCATTGGAATCAAGACAGTAGAAATAATTGCACAAAGTACTACAATCTAAGCAATAATCAGACAGATACAGTTTTTAGTTACCTGTAAACCAAATAAGGAAAAAATGAACATTAAAGCCAATACAAATCACATTATTAACTGAAAGACTCACTGAAGACTTATATGTAAGAAGAGCAAGAAAAAAATGGAAAAAGAACAAAACCAAACCTAAACCAACATCCAAGCATTCCATTTATACTAGTGAAAGATTTTTCAAACGAAACAGAAAAACCTGAACTTGAACTCACCTAACAATTTTTGTCCTCTATTACAATTCTAGATGCCAAGAACAAGGCAAGAACTCATGTCATAATCAAACTGGTAATGGATAAACTCGGGACTTATCAAGATAAAAAATAAAAAAGAACCTACCTCGTGCTATTGCATCCTCTTTCCTTCTCAATTCCTGCAAAATATAAAGTTAACATTCAGGTACTACAAGGACAAATTAATCTAAGAGCAAAATGAATAGCAAAACCACCTTACATACAACACAATTACATATTGCATCTGAACATATAAAAATCAAGTCATTGCATAATTTTAGTATTTTTATAATAGAAAGACTACAGAACATAAAGATATTTTACAAGCATTCAGACAGAAAAACTAAACTGAAATATGAATAGGAAATTCAGATTCAAAAACTATGGTTTTGATTTTTTTGTGCCAAGATATCAATATTAAATTACTTCAGAAATCTGTATAATTTGTAACTGCAATGCGAAAGGAACAACTTATCACAATTGATATCGAATACCGCAAAAATAAATCGGAAGCACCACACTTATTATTCAAGGGCCAGCCTCACTCGAGTGTAAACAGCCAACAACAAATTACCCGTTCATGCTTATTCAATTTAGCATCTTTTTGCTTTAAGTTCCTTCTATCTTGCTTTTAGATCCTAGATTTGATAAGACAAAAACATCAAAAGAAGTCTATGATTTTAATCATATATATTTTAATCATTTTGTGACCAAAGAATGGCTGTTGGATAGAAAATATGATTGAAAACTTATTTTTTGCAAGTGCAGCACTAGGATTCCAACTTTTTCCTCTTTAAAACATGTTGTCGTTTGTAACCGCATTGAAGCGGCGGCTGTTTTGTCTCACGTCACTGTTATATTCTTTCATTTATCGCTGCACAGAAAAACATTAGTCTAAGAATGTTAAGAAAGATGAAGATTTTATTTAACTTTTGGTTGATTGTTGTCAGTTTTTAAGCAAATTTGTAAGATAAAAAAAAAAAAGAGTATATTTAGTTGATATATATATTGTCACAATTCAATCTAGCTCATTCTATTATGGAATTTATAGGTTTTTCAATTCTTATCTCTTTTAAAATTTGAATTCACATTTTCAAATATAAATGGTATAGCAATAACAATTATATATATTTTAAAGATGAAAATAACATGTTGCTTCTTCACAGAGCAGATCGATATGGAATTTTATCCATTCTTAATGTCGTAAATCCATACATCAAGATATTTCATTAATTTTACAAATTAAATAAAACAATAAAAAATGTGCCAATGGAAGTTAAAGTGTTAAAATTAAACCTATAAATACTTATAAGTAATTGCAAGAAATGGAATTAGACTAAGTTTATATCTTAAAATTATCATTATTATGAAGATTTTACTTAAAGATCATCCCGATTAAAATAGTACAAATCTCATACCCATGGTTGTATAATTAAAATTTGAGATATCTTCCGCTGTTTGTTGTCTTACCTCACCGGACATTTTTAAGGTGTTGATCTCAAATGGCATCTATTTAAACAACGGTTGTATACCTCAAACTTGGGCCAGTATGAAATATCATATGATGAGTACAACGTGAAACAAGTTCCCACATATCTAAAGCTGGTAGCTCCACTAAATCTTGGCTAATCTCAAACCGAAAGACTTAATCTATAACTTTTTTTAATAAGTGAAACAAAAATATTGATGAGACTCAAATTTCGACATTAAATTTGTAACGTTTTATTTATGTTTATATCTAGGAATTTCAAGCTCCTAAAAAGTGATGATTTCATGTAAAATGGTGAATGCTATAACAATCTAAGGCTCATCCTCAATAAGGCTTCAACAGGATGACAAGTGATCCTTCTAAAACTTTAGAATATCTCTAGAAAGCCGTGTGCAAGATCGATCCTCACTTATTAGATGTTCTTTGTCAAATGGTTGTATAAATACTAATAACAATAAAAGAAAAAGGTAAGAAAACGACACTAGGCCACATTCATACGGGCATTTGGAAATAAATCAAAGTCAGGATAAATATATAGAAAATCCCTAACTACTAGATACACAGAAATGAGAAAACTTCATTCAGAAGCCAATATTAACCAAATATTAAATTTGTACTACAAGAAATGAACCCAAATTAATCTGCAATTAGAATATCTTATCTTGTATTCTTTCAAAGCAAGAAATATTACTATCAAAATCATATCCCTTTAAACTTTAATTACCGTTAATAGAAGTTTTAAAATTTCAACGCTTTATCTTAACACTGACCAACACAGCCACAAATGACCGTTAGGTTCACATATCTATCTTTCTAAGCAAACGTAATTAGGAAATGGACTTAGTCCATTAACGAGAAAGTAAGGTAAAAGGAGGAGCTTAATTGAAAACCATCTAGCCAGAGAAATATTATTTCATGCTATCAATAAAATAAAATAATGCATAGAAAAATGTAAAGAGCAAAGAATCAGTTGAAGAAGCAAGTAAAAAATAGCTTAAGAGTCAGGACTAACCTCACAAAGCTCGAGACTGCACGAGGCTGCTTCCATTATTATAAAATATAATTCCCCTGCTCCTTTAAAGATAAGAATAGTAAATAAAGATCTGTAAATGATAAATTCTGTAATATAAAATGAAATGCAGGGGGCGAAATCACCTTTTCCTCTTTGCTTTGGTTCCACACCTGCAGAGATAATATATATATTTAAAAAAAAATGAAAATGAAAATACTTTTAAAGTCATCGACTAGACTAGAATTTTTAAATTGAAAATAAAAGACTTAGTACAGGAACTGATTCTTAAATAATGCTAAAACACAAAAATTACAACATGGAAAATTTCCCTAAATTTTGTAGCTAAATTGACCATAAAATCATCGAAAACAAGCACCGCCAGATTTCAAAAACAGAGAGAGCAAATCGAGTAAAAGAGAAAAGAGTGAGAAAAATGACCTGATCCGAGAATAACCTTCAAGTCATCGGTGGAAGGAGAAGCGTTTCCTCTGAGTACGGCAAGCAAGTAAACGGCGACCACCTTCATTTTTACTTTGATATCGTGGGAACGAGAGTGGAAATGTAGCCGCAGAGGAAAAGGAAAAAGGCTAGGGTTTGCAGTGAAAGGATGAAAATGTGTGTTGCTAGCTAGGGTTTTTGTTTTTTACATCGTGGCCGTTTGATTTAATTTTAGCCGTTGATTTTAAAATTAAAGGCCGGATTTTACGGATTGATGGGTGCTCTTTGAGCCCATCTTAGAAGCTTCAACATATCATATTTGGGCTGAAGCTGGTATTTTTAGAGTAAATTACATTGTTAATCACTCAACTATTAATAAATTTCTTTTTTATCATCTAATTATAAAAAGTTACAAAATAATCACTAAATTATCAAAATTTTCTTTTTTCATCACCAACTATTCAAATTTTTATTTTTTGGTCATTAGTCGTTAAATTACTATTGGAAAGATAACTTGGAAAGTTTAAAATTTGTATAATAATAACTTTAATTCTCAACATTTACATTGTGAAATTTAGTCTTTTTTTCATATTTACTTTTATTTGTAACATTAAGGGTTAATTTTTCAAAAATGATAAAAGATGAAAATTACTATGGATTTTAAGGTATTTCCATCTTTGTTATATTTCCAATCAAATTTAATTGATAGATTTTTTAGGTGAAAATGTCACAAAGAAAATTAAAATTGAAGAAAAGATTAAATTACACAATGTGTCAATGTTGGGGGTTAATTTTTTAGAATTAATATTAAATTAACACAACATTTAAATGTTGATATTATGTCAAATTTAAAAGATATCATATCATCTTCATTGACCATTTAAAATTTGCTGACAAAAAAAAAAAAAAAAATAGTTGGGTGATCATTTTGCAACTTTTCATAGTTGGTGACCAAAAACAAGACAAACAAATAGTTGAGTGACTACATGTATAATTTGCCCTATTTATAATTTAGCCTCTATAATTGAGACCGGTGAAATAAGAAAAAATTTATACTAAAGGGTCAATATCAAATTAGAGGTAAAGGTGTTTATGAGCCGGGACTAGGTATGAGATTAACACTCTTTCAAATTGAAATTCTTTAATTGTATGTGATATCATTTCAAACCCCATTCAGTTTTAATTCCATAATTTATTATGAACATAAGCTTTTACATTAATATCTATGTATATACACATCAACATCCATATGATGTTTTTTGGAGTTTAGGGTTTTAAGGGTTATAGTTTAATGTTTAGGGGGGTTTTAAGATTTAGGGGTTTAGTGTTTTAGGGGTTATAGATTAGTGTTTATTATTTTTTTGGGGTTTAGGGTTTTAGGGATTATATGACTTTTAACGGCGTTTTACTGAAAGCGCCGCTAATGCTCTGGTTTTTAGCGGCGTTTTATCGAAAGCGCCGCTATTGCTCTGTTTTTAGCGACGTTTTTGGTAAAACGCAGTTATTGCTCTGTGTTTTATAATTTTTGCAGCGTTTTTTGATAAAACGCCTCTAAAGCCCTATTTTCCTGTAGTGAATCCTAATACTTAAACTATTCAATAATGTCAACATCTAAAATCTTGAGCAATACTAAAAATTACAATATGGGTTGGGTAGCCCTAAGTATCGGGATTCAAAAAACATAAAAATTACAAGGAAATGACTAAATTGCACTAACAAATTTGAGTTTGAACCCTAATGTGACAACCCGAATTAGGGCCTAATCGGAATAGTGGTTTTGTGACCACAAATCCGAGGTAGAAATAATTGTTTTATAATTATTTTGGGGTTTATGATATGATTGCATGATTGTGTGAAAATTTCGTGATGAAATTCTATGCCTAAAGTGCTTAAATTGAAAGTAGGGACTAAATCGAATAAGTTGCAAAATTTGCATCCCGGAAGTTTTTAGTATGAAATTGTTTTGGAATATTAATTAGGAGGTCTTAAATAGCAATTTGACCAATTTTAAGTTCATGGACAAAATTAGGACATGGAAGGAATTTTTGAAAGTTTAGTAAGGAGGGCATTTTGGTCATTTGGATATTAAATGAAATAAAATGGGAAAAATAACACAAAATTGATCATCATCCTCCTTAGTTGCTGCCGAATTCTCCCTCTCTCCATAGCTAGGGTTTCTTCAATTTTCAAGCTCCATAGTAAGTGATTCCAAGCCCGCTTTTAATGTTCTTTACGTTTTTGGAATCCCGGAAGCTCGATTAAGCTTATGCTAGTAATAATTTAACCTAGGGTTCATATTTGGAAAAATACCCATAGGTGAAATTTGTGTATTTTGATGTTTTATGATAGAATATGAGGTTTTAAATTATGTTAAATAACTTGTGCTACTCGGTTTTAAGTGAAAACGAGTAAAAGCAGATAATCGGTAAAAATACCTATTGTTCATAACTATATGATAGAGTGAGAATTTGATGTTGTTGTAGAAGAGAAAATGTTCAGCATATCATAAAATATAAGAATAAGGGCTGAAATTAAATTCCGAGCCTAGGGCAAAATTGTAATTTTGTAAAGTTAGGGGCAAAATGTAATTTTTCCATGATGTGATTTTTGGATTGAAATAAATAGTATGAGTATTAAATGAGCTAAATGTGTTATTATAGATCAAGAAAGACGCGAATTGATCTCGAGCAGGGAAGGAAAAGTTTTGGACTAAATTGCAAAATTTCCACATTTTGTACCAAGGTAAGTTTGTATGTAAATATTACAATAATTTCATGTACATTCTTATATTTCAGCCTATTATATAAATATACTAGCTGATGTTAAAATGTAAATCGACTATTGGAAGAATGGAAATAAATATAGAGAGAGATCCGGTTGAACATTCGGGAGATCGAATGAAATAGAGGAGCATAGCTAGGTCACATGTATGATGCTGAGTGCACATCATGTGTACAAGAAAGCTACTGAGACACCTGTAGTAGCTAGGTCACATGTGTGATACGAGATGTATCCCATGTAGACAAGAGAGCTACGTGAAAGATAAATGTAGCTAGGTCGCATGCGTGATTCCAAGTGAAGGACACCATGTAGACAAGAGAGCTACGTGAAAGATAAATGTAGCTAGGTCGCATGCGTGATTCCAAGTGAAGGAAACCATGTAGACAAGAGAGCTACGAGACAAATCGGTTAGGTCGCATGAGTGGTACTAAGTGTTCACCATGTGTACAAGAGAGTCGAACTAAATGAAGTATGATGGTGGGGCTGTGTGCTGAAACCATTAAATATCGAGGATTGATCCGAATTGTTCAATGGGATGGTTTTGTGGTGATATTGTGGTTTGGACCTACACTTATGGTGAATGAAATGTAGTGAAAATGATTTGTGGTATATACATATATAAGATAAAATGAGGTTAGCATAAAGAATGTGTGAAAGAGTGAAATTAGCATTAAAACTGTTTTTAGATGGTAGCAGTGACGTGATTTTGAAAAATCACCAAAAATAGGAGGAATATAATTCGAGGTTGAATGAGATGTGAAATTAAAGTTTAATGAGTCTACTTTCATATAAAAGAAACAGAGCAAGCAAAGGAATTCTATATTTTGAGATATTTACAATTGTATGTGACTTGCTCAGGATGAATACGTGATCCCTGTTCCAACTTTGAAAAATCATTAAAAATTGTACAAAGCAAATTAAGAAATATAGTTTACATTCCTAAATTCCTTATTGAGACTAGTTTTAAATGAAACAGACTTCAGGGTTGTTTGAATTGTGTACTGAGAGAAATTCAATTCGTAGTGAACAGAGGTCAGATCAGTCGAGCTGTGTAACAGGGAAACTTTAACTAATAAAATGTACTAATCGGCTGAACCAAAATTATAGAAAAAATTAGCAAAAAGCTTTATGAGTCTAGATTCAGGAAATTTTACGGATTTGAATTTCGAGTTTTGTAACTCGAGTTATGATTTATTTAGTGAATATGACGCAGCAGAGACAGCTTAATCAAAGTGGAATGAATAGTGAAGTTAAAGTAGATATACTTGAATTGTTGTGTAAACATGTTAGATTCTTTAATTAGCATTTACATACTTACTTACTAAGCTATAAGCTTACTTTGTTTCTCTCTTTTGTCTTATAGTGTCCTTCGCTTGCTCAGAGTTAAGGATCGTGAAGATCTACCCGCACTATCATACTTTAGGGTATTTGAACTAAACGTTTTGGATTATGGCATGTATAGTAGGCTTAATTATTTTGTTACGTGTCATATTTGTCTAGGTTCAAAATATTAGTTACAGTACTCGACCAGCTACTTTGTACAAGCCATTAAAGTTGGCTAATATTGTTCAAGACATATATTATACGATGCACTAACAAATTGGATGACATATTTATATCTCGGTTATGTTTAATGGTATGTGTTATGTTCTGGTAATACCTTGTATCCTGTTCCGGCGACGGTAACGGGTAAGGGGTGTTACACCTAAGGTCCCTAGCCGTGCATGACTATCTTCTTCTTTTCTTCTTTCGTTTCTTTTCTTTTCTTTCCTTTCCTTTCTTTGTTAAATTTGCATACATCCACTATCATTTCTTTTTCTTTCTTTTATTATACATTCATTTTAATTATTATTATTATTATATATACATTAAAGTTAATATATATAAATATATATTTATTTTAAGCACATGTATTTCATTTAGCCCATGGCCGACCACCTATACACCATCATTAATTAAGTGGCATAATTGTGACTTTAACCTCTTTAGTTTATTTCAATTTATAACTCAACATTTAACGCTTACGCTATTTAATCTCTGTACCTTAGTAACTCCTAATTTCACAAAATTCACTAATCCACACATTAATTAGCTATCCGACTAACTTCGTAAATATTTAATTTTACGAGTTCATTTTACGAAAACAGAGTCCCGAAAATACGTTTTTCGACACCCCTGACTATCGGGTCATTACACGAGATGTTTGAGCTAGCAATATCTTTTATATTTCTTTTCTTTAATTGCTCTACTTTAATTTTATTTTTAGTACTTATTTAATATTTCATTTCTATTTTTATTTTTGAAAAATTTTCTACAATTTTCAGAGGTAGAAAAAAAATGTGAACTGAGCAGTTGCGATATTCAAAGGAGTTTGTCGTAACATCGCGACAAACTGGGTAGTGGATAACATGAGGTTGACCAAGTAGATAAGTCCAAAGGGAGAGATTTTTTTTTAGTTGGGCCAATTCTATTATTGGGTGAGCCCATAGAGGGGAGTTAAACTTTTTTGGATTAAGGCACTTCACATTCCCCCCTTAAAATCCTCTTAATTTTCTTCATTCCTCCTCCATGGCACACAATTTCCCTAGCACATTTCAAATTTGTTAATCTGTCATCACTATCCCCTTATTTTTCTCTTCTCAATTGCTCACGTCTCTTAAGTCTCTTAAAGTTTTCATTTTTATCATTTTTTCTCTTCAATCTTTCTTATCTTTTCTTCCATAACATTCTTAAAGGTTTCTTCCAATTTTCTCCAATGGCTCACGTCAAAACTGTTTCCAAGACTACTGAATCTTCAAGGGCTAGTAATGCTCAGCCAAAGACATTCTTTAACGCTGCCGCAGCCATGAGATATAACAACAACATCGTAAAGTGGCCTTTCTATTTTGAGCAAGGGTGTTTGTTTAAAGATGAACCATACATAGGATAGAATGAATCTGTATCTTCAATAGTAGAAAAACATGGGTGAATTTTTTTTTTGTTTGTAACTTGAAGATGTTTTAGGAAAAATTATTTGAGAGTTTTATGCCTATGTTAACTCTCCAGATTCCCCTTTTATCTAAGTAAGAGGTATGTCCGTTCCTTTTGGTAAAGACAATGTTAATGCATAGTTTGGTATTGCAGGCATACAGGACGAACACATGTCATTTTCTGAAAGTATTATTGTTGAGGGGTTAAACTAGATGTTGGAGGATTTATGTATTAAGGGCACACGATGGATTGTTTCTAGCCAAGAATGTTATACTGTCGAGAGGGCTTTGTTGAAGCCCATTGGAAAGATTTGGTATCATTTTTTGAAAATCTGACTTATGCTGTCTACACACAATACCACTGTTTTGAAAGAACGAATGCTTTTGCTGCATTCCATTATAAAAGGGAGAAATATTAATGTTGGGAGGGTCATTTTTCAAAAAGTACATATGTGTGCTAAGAAGAATGAGGGTAGCTTAAATTTCCCCTCACTTATTACTGCCCTATGTCGAATTGCCCAAGTCCCTTTCAATGTGGAGGAGGATATCATCCCTAACAAGGGTGGGCTGACTAGTACCAGTTTTGTCGAGATCCAAGGCACTGATGCTGCCAGGGCAACTCAGCATAGCCATGCCACCACTTCCTCTACTGTGTAGACTCCTACGACAACACCTCCAGATTCTCGTAGCTCTCTTGAACAACAAATATTGCATTCCTTGAAGTAGTTAGAGCAAAGGATGTCCCTTTTTGAAAATCCCTTAGTTTCACCTGACTGAGGAGATGACATAGGCCCAGCAATAGCAAGCTGAATATTGGGCTTATGTGAGGAGTAGGGATTTGGTTTTTAGGAAATCCTTGAAAAAGAATTTTATGAAGCCAATGCTAGAATTTCCTATCTTCTCAGCCACATTGCTCCCATTCGCTGATGCTGCCAAGGAGCCCACTCAAGCTACTACTAAAGCACCCACTCAACCTACTACCGAGGCACCTACTCAAACATTAGTTGAAGAGCATGAAAATACGACATCCCTAAATGCTGAGATGGAGGAATAAGAAGAAAAAGATGATACTACCACCATAAAAGGGAAAAACCCCGCTCCACCTTTGCCACCAGCTCCCGTATGTGTACAGGACTGCGACATTGATCGTCTAATCGATGAGTTAACAGAGATTGACAATGAGGGGGAAGAAATGACCCCTAAAAGGAGGAAATGATGGTACAAGGTCAGTGTTCAAAAATTCACTCTTCGGGTAGAATGATGTAAAGTTAGCTAAGTTTTATCTCTCTTTCATGCAACTTACATATCATTTTCTTGTGCCATGGCATTTTTTCTTTTGCCATGTCATTTGTTGTAAAAATTTCTCTTTTGGTTCTCATATATATCTAGTCAGGCATTGAAGGCAATGCATCCTTTAGGTTTGGGGTTGTGTTGTGCATTTAGGCTGCATTTTATATTTAGTATGCATGATCACTTTAGTATAATCGTTTTAGTTCGGTTGAATCTATTTTTCCACGACAATGTAACTATTATTTATTGTTTGTCCATGAGAAGTACAATCTGTACTTATGATATTCGATGATGAGCTTAGATTCTTCAATACACTTAGAACATTTGATAGTGGATTCGGTAATTTAGCTTAGAATTGGTTGCTTGGAAAATTAGATCCTAAAAATGAGATGTTCTATTCTCAATTTTGGGGGTTATAATGAGTATCTTCTAATGAACTTAGGGACTTTTGAAGCCAAATTCAATAGTTTTGCCTTGACATTATTAACTAAAGAATAGTAAACACTCCAACGTTTAGAATTATTGAGTAGATCAGCACCACTTTGTTTGCTCCATTGTGTTGTTGATTAGAAATGTGAGTTTAGGTAAGAGTGTGTAATAAAAAGTAAATATATTAGGGGCACTTTGCTATAGTAACGGGTTGAGTAGCTAAGAAGGTAGTTGTTTGCTCCATCCATCTTCTAAGTCAAAAGCATTAGCTTCAAGAGTGATTTCTGTTTAAATTGTGACATGATTGCGTACTAGGTAATTCGGTGTGTGCTCCGTTATGATTTTCAAGTTAAAGAATTTTGTGACATGTTTAATCCCTTAATATACATATAATTTATTTAAAAAAATAGTAAGCTTGTACATGTATGCTTAAAGTAGGAGTGACCTGAGTTTGGGTAATAAATGAACTGAGTAAGCTAGGAGATATGTGCAATGGCCAGGACGTAAATGAACCTTAGAAAATCTTGTTCCCTAATATACATATATTTTATCTAAAAAAATATTAAGCTTGTACATGTATGCTTAAAGCAGGAGTGACCTGAGTTTGGGTAATAAATGAACTGAGTAAGCTAGGAGATATTTGCAATGGCCAGAACATATATGAACCTTAGAAAATCTTATTTTTAAAAGCAATTTTCTATACTACCTTTGTTAAATCAAACTTTTGAAACTCGAACAGGTTTTTAACGATAGAAAATGACTGAGAATTGATGCATATTAGTTTTTGAATAGATTGACAGTACAAAATGGGTACATGCACTGACATTGCTACTGTATACATGCATTCATGCACATTTTACTTTAGGACAAGCAATATCTCAGGTTTGGGGGTGTGATAACTCTTGAAAAGAGTTATATTTCATGCCTTTAGACCTAGTTGAATGTTTGTGCTTAGGTACACTATGGCATTTTAGACATTTTATTAGTATTTTTATCATTTGCATTTGGAGCTTGGACTATGTTTACTTATTAGACACTTTTAATTGCATGTGAAAGGGTTGTGTTTCGTGGTTTGTCAAGTGCAGGCTAGAGAGAGAAATAAAGGAGTAAAGGTTTAGCGGGACAAAAGGTTGGACAATTTTCCACCTTGAATGCCGTGGCAATTCATGAGTATGACCGAGTCAACATTTAGCGCATAACAGTCTCAGCCCAACTCTACTTGTACTAGAAAAATCTTCCTAAAAAAGAGGAAAGGATATTGTGGGTTGTTGGAGTTACCCTAGGATGAAATGCTTTTAAAAAGCCAAAGGAGGAAGCCCTAAGAACAAAGAGGAGAGAAAGCCGAAGACAACAATAGAGGGTAGTGGCTGAATAGAAACGTGAAAGAGGAACTCGGATGCAGTCCCTCTTAACCACCACAGGACACTGTGTTGTTGGATTGCAGATTGATTTGGTGATAACTATCTTCCTAATTTCTTTATTTCTTAATTTGTTCTTTTGTAAATTAATTTGATCAAAACAATATGGAATGTTATTTTGAACTTGAATTTTAATCACGAATCTATGAGCTAAATCTTGTAGGGTTGGGATTACATGATGAATACTTTTATTTTTTGTAATGGTTGAAGCATATATTTTATTTAATCTACCATTTCATTCAATTGTTTTTATTTTCTAAATGTATGTGTATATCCTCTAGACATGGATGAATGTGTAGCATGTCCATAAATTGAATCAAATTCTGAAAGGGTTGGATTAGTTGGGCCAAAATTAAATGATACAAGTGAGTATTTGACCGAATACTCACATTAGACTCTAGACATAGAACAACATTTGTATAGAATGAAGACAAAATAGTGAAGGGTACCGTGATAAGGCCTATAGACATAGGCCAGGTAACTTGAGACTTTGCTCTCAAAAGAAGCAGGTCACTTTAGGTCAATCTGAGCAGTAGATTAAGTACAATTATGTTGAGGCATTACTGAAAGTAAGGGCAGATTCTTAGTAGTCCTAACCTTCCAAATCAACATCGTAGACCTTCAATCTGTTGCCTTAACATTTTTTCCACAACATTCTTAGTTACTTATTTGTTCGCTCGATTATTCCTGTAATTACCATTGCATATTTCTTCTTTCTTTGCCTTAGCATTTTTCAATATTAGTTAGTATACATTTCGCACTCATCCTTATTATTTTAATTTATCACTTTGTACTTAACTCGATTTTGCCATAACATTAATCATTATCATAATTTGACCATTTCTATACCTACTCTGATCCCTATGGAGTCGATCTCACTTATCACTTTATTACTTGGTTTGACGTGTGTACTTTCACAATTCGTATAGCATATTCACACGTGACATGAGGTTAAGCCTCTAAAGGTACCCCCTTCCTATATGCATGACTTTAATCCCACAACGACCTCTGATCTCCACTCCTTTTAGCTTGATCCCTTCTCTAGGTCCACGATCAACCTTGCAAATCCTACAAACATTAGCCACACTGTTGTAAGTTCAAATGAACTTAGTGAGTTCCTTCATTAGGCTACTCACAAATAAACCATATCGCCCGAGGGTAACAAATGTAAAATAAATTAAAATTAGCTATCTCTTCACTCAAGAAGAGTTTTCTTCGTCAAGGTGGTGGGCTCCACCCGATCCTCTGAGCTACTTGGCTCATTTTAAGAACTTCCTTTGGTAGAACCCTCTATTTGACCGTAATCCAGAGACCCCACCATATCAACGAAACCTATCCTTACTTCTCGTATTTCATTCCTTTCATACACCCTATGTACAGGGTGTTTGTTGGCCTCTAACATAATTGGTTGTATGCCTGTTTTCCCATACTGTACCTTTATGGTAGCTTTCTCTACTTTCTGCCCAAGGATTTTTAGGACATAACTTCCATGGTGGACTTGGTCGGACTAGCCCTTGGTGGAATCCTCTTTCCCATATTATAGTCTTGAAGGACTTGTTGACAATTTCATATTATGCTGTCTTGCAGCGGCCTTCATCACTTTGGAGAATAACTGTAGTAAGATTATTTCCAATAATTCGCTCCTCAAACTAAGCCTTACTTGGGAACTCTTCTGTCCCATAAGTGAAGATTAGTCTAACCCGTTGAATTAGTAGGCTGACATCCATGCAACTATACGAGCTTTCCATTCCACTTACTCGTTTCCTCCTTACAAGGCTATCATTGTGGTGATGTACCCGTATTAGACTCTTATCAAAAAGGAACAGTCTTGATAGATATTTTATCTCGGACAAAATCCTTATCTTGGGAGTGAAAATTCTCATTCCTCTCACGAGATTTTCTTTTCATGTACAACTTCATTGAGCTACCACTAGTGGCTAGTAACGTGTACGTTTTGCAATTATACACAGTCATTATCAAGTAAAAAGTAAGTATAAGAGTTATTGTCTCCACAGGGACTATATTTAAATCGATACTTGTAAAAATTACTATTCACAAATTGGTTAACAAAAACACAATAATTTTGATTGATAGGTGTTAAATTAATTTAGTTAATGTAAGTTAAGCTAAATTCAAATGAAATGAAATGCAAGGTGACGCTTAATTTTCACGGCTTAACAACAATAACATTAATAAGTTAGAATAATTGCAACATTTGATTCAATTCATTTTTCATCATGCTTAACAATGTTAGGCAAATATTCCATGACAACTCGATCTTTTATTTACTGGGAATCTCATATAAGTTCAACCGAATCTTATACTTAGAAAAATATGCATAAACCAACGTCATAATTAACTAAGGATTCCTTAGAATTTATGTGAAGTAAAGTGATGGATTAGGTTTGAAACAATTTAATTACATAAACCTAAAGTTATGCAAGGTAATAGGTTTTCTTAGTTTATTACGAACCCCTAATTTATTGTTATTAGGATACAAATTAAGCATGCATCTTTCAACTATCGTGTCCATTAGTTATCATCTGACTAGAATTGACTAACTAATTCTAATGCATTCAAACATATTTTAATGCATGAAATATATAACGATTTGAATTGGAAACATGAACAACGGAGGCACAAAACATTAGAAGCATTAATTATCAAATTAATGTAATCATTCTAGCTAAAACAAAATTAAGCCATCATTGTAAATGGGAAAACATCAAAACAATTTGCAAACGTTTTGAATAAAAATAAGATTAAGGAAGCAGTTCTCTAAAGACCGATTGTAGTAGCTTCCTTCGTTTCTTGTGATTGCAAAATGCTGCTCAAGGTGGTCGACCAAGAGTTGTTTTTCTCAAGGCAAAATGCTAGCTAAAGAAGATGGGAAAATGGGAAGGCTAATGTGTAGAAGAGAGGGAAGAAAGATGAAAGGAATCTAAATTGAGAGATGAATGAGTGATGAGGGATGATGGAATGAGAAGTGAGGGTTGGTATTTAAGTAGAGAGAAGGCATAGGAGTTTGCTAAAAATAGCTTAAAGATCCTTTGGTTCTCTCCTTTGCTTGGCTGGCCTTGAAGTGTGAAAAAAGAGGTTGATGGTTACTTGATTTCATGCATGAATCATGCAAGGGGTTGGACAGTTTCTTGGGTATTAGTTGTGTAACAACCCTAACCCGTATCCATCGCCGGACTAGGGTTAAGCGACATTACCAAACATATCAAAACACTTCGCATTCATTTCACAAACATCATAGCATCATAGTCAAACATCAACATAAGTCCCTTTCTTAGGTCAATGAGACCTTAAACATGCATTAGGAAGAGGTCGGGACTAAACCGAACACGTTCACAACTTTCAACACTTAGAGAATTTTTCTATTTTGTTAAGGTTACACGCCCGTGTGTCCAGGCCGTGTGCCTTACACGGGCATCACGCACACCCATGTGAACCAGCCGTGCCAAAACAGGGTGACCATACTGATTTTCACCCACGGCCAATAGGCACGCCCGTGTTCTATGGCCGTGTGATACTAAGCTAGCTACTGACTTTAGCCTACAACCATATGACACGCCCATGTGTCAAGGCCGTGTAATTTTTAAGAGAATACTGCTTTTCTTACACGGCCACAAGGCACACCCGTGTCTCCTGACTGTGTGGCACAATGCAGGCTTGATTTAAGCCAACTTGCCACCCATTATGGGTCAACCTACAACAAGGAAACAAACATACATGTACAACCCAATCAACCATTCTTTATGGTAAAACATACATCATTCATGCCATAGTTGCAAATTAACATCACATATCATAAACCTTTCTCAACCATAAGTTCAAACACAAATTAGCCAAATCACATGGCTAAATATATATACATCACAAAACATACTTCACAACTACTAGCCTATACATGCCATACTTCAAATATTTACATTTTCAAAAGTACCAAAATGATATCAATAGTGTGGTGACGATCCTCGACTATCCCCGAACCTTCAGTAGCTATGATAACTGTAAAACAAACAGTAATCACACAGAGTAAGCTTTCAAAAGCTTAATAAGCTCGCACTCAAAACATTCATAGTATATAAACATAAAATGATAACTTATGAGTATTTGCACAATTTCAATCCATATAACTATATCAACTCAATGAGATTTATATACATAACATCATCTACCACTTAGGCATTATACATACCAGAAGCTTCCCGTACTTATTCACTTTTGTACTTACCTCATGTTTGGATGTTATAAAACTTTCCATAAGTTATTCGTGTTTTACAAATCAACACACTTAGTGCTATAAGGTTAGCCAAAGCTAAATATTTTCGCACACTTAGTGCCATCTCGAATAACCAAGACTAAGTCGGTATCGCACACTTAGTGCCTCAAGTAGCCGAAGCTAGATAAATCGCACACTTAGTGCCAAAGCTAGTTTAAATCGCACACTTAGTGCCAAAGCTTCCAATTCATCACCATATTATCCAATTCAATTATATACAACCCATGTAGAATAAAGGCATCAAAACTTACTTAACATCACATTTTAAGTATGAACTTACCTCATACTTGAAGGTGTTGACTCGAACGTTTATTCTATAATCTTCGATTTTCCTCGATCTAAATCCGAACTCCTTTTTGCTTGATCTATAAGTATTCAAAATTAAATCTTTTATTCACCAAATAATTCAATTCAATTCATAAACACATATTTAGGAAAATTTGCAAATTAGTCCTAATGTTTTCACATTTCGACACTTTAGTCCCTCTTGCACAAAATCACAAAATACACATAATTGCATATACACAAGCTTGGCCGAATTCTCCTAGTACTCATACTAGTTCACACATTTCATTTATTTCACATTTAAGCCCCTCAAAATAACATTTTTACAAATTAGCCCAATTTACTCAATTTCATCAAAAATTCAAAGACAACATATGTTAATCCAAAACATACCTTCCGTAATTTACCATTTAACAACACAAAACTCATGAATTCATCCATGGTATATTTCAAAATCATCATCAAAATCAGAAATTGAAGCTTGGGCTTTATAGTACACTTAGCAACGATCACAAAAACATAGAAATTATCAAAAACCGAAGCAAAAACATACCTCAATCAAGGAATACAATGGCCGAACCCTAGGTGTTCTTTTTCTTTTATTTTCTTTGTATCTTCGGTTAAGAATGGACATAAGATGATCCATTTACTTGCATTTGTTTTATTATTATTAACATAAATCTAAATGACCATTTTGCCCTTTTATTCGACCATTAAAAATTCACCTAACACATGCCCTTTTTTGTCCATTCAAATCTCCAATGGTTAAATAACCACATAAGGACCTTTACTGTAGAAAGCCAACTCAAATAAGCACTTAAACATCTAGCACACAGCTTTTACATTTTATACGATTAGGTCCTTTTTGAAAATTAAGTACACAAATAGTTAAATTTTCGTACGAAACTTTCACACATATCAATTTACGTATCATAGACACAAAAATTAATATTAAAAAATAATTTTCTAACTCAAATTTGTGGTCCCGAAACCACTATTTCGACTAAGGTCAAAACCGGACTGCTACAAGTTGAAAGCTAATTTCTGATTCTTTCACAAGTGCAAGGACCTCCAAATTAATTTTCCCAAAGCTGATTTGGGATGCTTTTGATAGCTTTGCTAAATTTAGGCAATTCTCCCCTTTGTTAGAGGTTTGACAACCCAATTGAGACCAGACTTTAGTTTTTTCAGTAACTATCTTTCAAATTGGGTTGAATTGGATATGTGAGTCCAATTTAATGAGCTTGCCATTCACATGGAGTAAAAATTAACTTGTGTCCATGTGATATTAATTAGCTTCCATACTTGTTAATTCAATGGTTCATTGAAAACAATTTGAGCATAGATATTAGCATGTAGCCTAAGATAGTTAAAATATGAAAAATTAATACATAAATTCATAACATTGCATACTTTACTAAAATTATGCACATTTTCTCAATATGAAAAAAATCACCCAATTAATTATCCAAATGCTCAGGATTAATATCAATCTAAGTAAAAAGGTGATATAAACAACTATAAAAATTTTATATAATTTAGAGTTTACACACCCCTAAACTTAATCTATTGCTCGTCCGAAGTAATGTTTCATGCAATGTAACACCCTAAACTTAGACTAGAAGTTTAGACCGAATCTTGAATGTTACATTGATCACCGAAGTGATCGTAGGTGAATTTTTACAAAACAAGTAGTCACGTCAAACTGAATCATTTAATCGTTTAAATTTAATCAATAAAAGTAATAGTTAAATTACTATAAAACTGGAATTAAATGAACGCATAAGAATTAAAACAGAACTCATACCACAATTTTATAAAACCTTACATTTCAACAATGAATAACAAAGTTGAAACTGAAAACACAAACTATTAGTTTATTTCCCACTGAGAATGTCTGAGACCTTCGCATACCGAGCCTAGCGTAAAAAACAGAAAAGGTACCTGAAAGGGAAACACTAAGAGGGGGTAAGCTACACGAGCTCAGTGTGAGTTCGAAACAAGACTAAGAACAGAAATACGATACCTAGTTCAATATCAATCAACATCCCATTGGAACGAACGTTTCAAACACACACATCACACCCAGAGTACTTAGTCATATGTGTTTTCAGTCGGAAAAAAATACAGTCAGATAGTCAGGCACCCAAAAAGCTCAAATAGATGCACATGAAAAGCAGTAACAATAGAACCCACCCATCCAACCAACACACCTCTCCATCCCCTGATCACACCCCTCAACCAACCAAAACACACCACATAAGACCTTGAAAGGCCCATCCAACCCTACACACCATGTAAGTTCATTCCAGGTTGCCCGACAACAATGACCTGCCACTCTGGGTTGCCAGGCAACGATGGCTTATCAATATGTAGTCACACTGCCAAATTATATAATGGTACGCAGTAAAGCTGACGTACGTGCCATACAGTGCTGTAAACCACTATACAAATACGTTGCAGTAAAATTGCCAGATCAGATCAATACCAGTCTCCCTTGTAACACCCCGTACCCGAGACCGTTGCCGGAGTCGAACACGAGGTGCTAACCGACTTAACTCATTTACTCTCACAGTCCATTTAAAAATTTTCCAGACAACTGGCTAACTGCGTCACTGTCACCTTAAAAATCATATCTTGATTTCCAAAACTTGAAAATCAGTTTCGTAATTTTTCCCTGAAACTAGACTCATATGTCCATCTACATGTTTTTTTCTAGAATTTTTAGTCGGGCCAATTAGTACAGTTTATTAGTTAAAGTCTCCCCTGTTACAAGGTGCGACTACACTGACCTTCATGCATTACGACTTGGATATCTCCTTGTACAGGGCTTCAATACTGATGCCGTTTGTTTCTATAGAAACTAGACCCAAAAAGGAATCTATACATATATGGAATGACTTCTGAATGTCTCTGGTTAATTTACAATGAATTTCCAAATTCGGAATAGAGAATCCAGAAACCGTTCTGGCCCTGTCTCACGAAAACTTAAATATTTCTTAACATACTGTTTATATGATCGTTTCATTACTTTCCTATGAAAATAGCTTCATCAAGGTTCGTTTACATAATTTATTCACTATTTAATTCCATTCCTACTATTTTTAGTGATTTTTCAAATCTACATCACTGCTGCTGTCAGCATCTGCCTTTAAGGTAGACTTTACCTATTTCGTAGTTTCCATGATTCAACTAGCCCTTTTTGCATTAATAGCACAAATTATGATAGTGATTAACCATTCCAATGGCCAATCCTTGCCAAGCATATCCACATCTCTCAATAACCATATCCATACCATATGATTATAACATTATGCTCAAAACATACATAAGCCATTTTCGCATGGCTATCCAAAATTATACAAATCCAAAGGGGTCCATGACCCACAACAAAAAGGGGTGTCCTATACATGCCATTTCAAAGTTCAACCAAAAGTATACCAAAAAGGAGCTTTGATAGTGTGGGCGACTTCGACTTCAAAATCCCGAGTCCGATAGCTGAAGAACCAAAATCTATAAAACAGAAAATCAAAGAAACGGAGTAAGCATTTAATGCTTAGTAAGTTTGAGCCACGAATTTAGATACAACCAAAGTATAGCATTCATGTAGCTAAACAGATAATTTCATATGCACAAATTCTCAATGTCATACTTACTTCACATTACCACCACTTATATTCATACACAAAGATCAACTTAGCCAAAGGCCGGTAGCTCATTTATCAACCGGCGAATACTTATTTGTAAGGGCTCAACTATTTCAAAGCACATACGAAACATACCTCATTGTTGGGATTTTACAAGCGTATTAACTGAAATTTTTACAGCAAGATCATTCATTCCCGAATCACGTACCTTCGGAATTTAACCGGATATAGCTACTCATTCAAATGCCTTCGGGACATAGCCCGGTTATAGTAACTCGCACAAATGCCTTCGGGACTTAACCCGGATTTAGTAACTCGCACCAATGCCTTTAGGCGTAGCCCGGAATTAGTAACTCGCACAAATGCCTTCGGGACTTAACCCGGATATAGTCACTTAGCACAAAGCCTTCGGGACTTAGCCCGGACATCATTCGAATAACCATGCACATTTATCAACAAATCATGACACATTCGTATTTTATTTTCATTAGCCAAACTCAAACACAAGACACTTATCACACTTGCAAATTTCGGCTCAATAGCCACACACAAAGAGCATGATTTTGATTTGCTTAAAACATGATCTAATCAAATCATAATCTAAGTTCCATTACTCGAAAACTTACCTCGGATGTTGTCGAACGGCTTCAACGGCTATTCAATCACCTTTTCCTTCCCTTTATCCAACTTTGTTCCTCTAGGCTCTTTAGCTAGTTCACACAAGTTTAACTTATTAAAGTCTCATTATGCTAGCTTATGGTCGAATATGACAAGAAATTTAATAGGTCATATAGCCACCTTCTAGCTCAAATACACAATGGTCATACGCATTTTTAATCACCTTAAGCAATTTTATACAATTCATTCAAACATCAAAAGAGAAGCTCAAGGTACTTAGCCCATATATACATTAGACTTTAAAGTCCCATATGTACGAAATCACGAATCGAATTTAACATATTAGCTAATATTCCCCTTAGCCGAATTTTCTAAGTCAAGATAAAGCCATCAATATGCTTACCTATGGCCGGACATACACATTAACTCATGTACTCATTCATGTGGCCGAACATACACATCTATGCTAAGGCCGATTGCAACACTTAATACGTTCTACAAGTATGGTCACTTGTATTGACTAAACACCAATTTGTTTCAAGTTCAAAACTTGGCTAATACACATATATACACTATTAATCAAATACTAACATTTTGCATTTCATCTTACTACCATTTCACATCTACTTTCTACCATGGCCGAATGCATCAAGACACCATTTCAAAATACTTCATGGGTTTGAGGTAAAACCAAGAAAGAAACTCATGAATATCGAGATATAAGTACTAACATTGTTCATCTAGATTTAGCACGACACAACATCCGTCACCCTTATATTTACCATAGCCGAAAACCCTATTCATTCCAAATTCAAATCTCAACTTGGGTCACAAAAATAATTTGATATCTCACCAACACAACATCAACACCAAGCAAGAATGATGCATCCATGGCCGAGTGTCATTTCCATCACATAGCAAGATTTAGACCATGGGCTAGGTAGAATTCAAGCTAACAACTAAAACATGCATGCATCTCATGGAACATCATCAAACATACCTTAGCCTAGTTACATGCATGGCCGAACCTCTTCAACCTTTCTCCTTCCTTCCTCCTTAAAATTTTCGGCCAAGGATGAACCAAACGATGAACACTTTTTTTTTTGTTTTTCTTTCCTTCAACTCACGGCAATGGGGGGCATGGATGAGACCATTTCCTTTTTTTTTTTCATCACTCCTCCCTTTCATTATTTTATTTTTCCTTACATAATGCATTAATCCAACATGTCTATGACATGTTTTTTTTTTTGCCATAACATCTTGTCCACCCATGCTCATGGCCGGCCACTACATATTAGGGGGGGAAATTGACATGCAAGTCCTCCCTTTTGATTACATGCACTATTAGATCCTTGTAAATTAGCCTATCACATTTCAAAGATGTCACACATAAGTCCTTTTGACTAAATTCGCATGCAATTTACTAAATCGAAGCCTAAAACTTTCACACATTCATAATCACATATTTTAGACAATAAATATCATGTTCAAATAATTTGGTGACTCGGTTTTGCTGTCCTGAAACCGCTTTCCGACTAGGGTCACTTTAGGGCTGTCACAACTCTCCCCCACTTAAGAAATTTTCGTCCCCGAAAATCTTACCGGTAAATAGGTTTGGGTATCGTTCTTTCATAGAGTTCTCGGTTTCCCAAGTAGCTTCTTTGATTCCGTGTTTGAGCCATAACACTTTTACTAACGGAACCCTTTTGTTTCGCAACTCTTTCACTTCACAAGCTAGGATACGAATCGGTTCTTCTTCATAACTCAAGTCAGATTGAATTTCAACTTCTGATGGATTAATCACGTGTGACGGATCAGATCTATAACATCGAAGCATCGAAGCGTGAAAGATGTCGTGAATCTTTTCAAGTTCAGGGGGCAAAATCAATCTATACGCAACTGGACCAACTCGTTCGGAGATTTCGTACGGCCCAATGAATCTCGGACTCAACTTGCCCTTACGGCCAAATCTGGGTATCTTTTTCCAAGGTGAGACCTTAAGAAACACTTTGTCTCCCACCTGATACTCAATATCTCTTCGTTTTAAATCTGCATACGACTTCTGACGATCTGATGCTGCCTTCAGACCTTCACAAATTATTCTTACTTTCTGTTCAGCATCTATAATCAAATCCACTTTGAAAATTTTACTTTCACCGAGCTCGGTCCAAAACAATGGTGTACGACATTTACTCCCGTACAAGGCCTCGTAAGGTGCCATCTTAATACTTGATTGAAAACTATTGTTGTAAGCGAATTCAATCAAAGGTAAATACCGTTCCCATGAACCACTAAACTCGAGGATGCAACATCTCAACATATCCTCAAGTATCTGAATTATCCGCTCGGATTGACCATCGGTTTGTGGATGAAAAGCGGTGCTAAAATGCAGCTTGGTACCCAAAGCTTCTTGCAATTTCTTCCAAAATCGCGAGGTGAATCTCGGATCTCTATCCGACACGATAGAAATAGGTACCCCGTGTAATCTCACAATCTGAGAAATATACAATTCAGCTAGTTTATCCAATGAAAAATCCATACGTACGGGGATAAAGTGAGCCGACTTAGTCAGTCTATCCACAACAACCCAAATCGCATCTTTCTTACTTGCCGACACTGGCAACCCAGATACGAAATCCATCGTGACTCGATCCCATTTCCATTCAGGTATCTTGATTGGCTAGAGTAAACCCGTAGGCACTTGATGTTCTGCCTTTACTTGCTGACATATTAAACACTTCGAAACAAAATAAAAAATGTCTCGCTTCATACCATGCCACCAAAACTGGCGTCTCAGATCGTTGTACATTTTCGTACTCCCCGGGTGAATTGACATTCGGCTACAATGAGCTTCGTTCAGAATCGTCGAAATGAGTTCTGAATTTCTTGGAACACACAAATGACTTCTGAACCTCAAACAATCGTTATCATCAATTTGAAATTTGGATTCCATATTCGGAACACATTCAGCCCGTTTTGCAACCAATTCATCGTCGACTTTCTGAGCTTCACGAATTTGATGAATCAATAATGGTTTGGCCTTTAATTCACTACTAACACATTGTCGGGTAGAAACAGACAAGTGTACATTCATTGCTTTCATAAAGCAAGCGGTGATTTCGACTTAAGGCGTCCGCAACCACATTAGCCTTTCCGGGTGATAATCAATAACCAGCTCATAATCTTTCAACAACTCAAGCCAATGCCTTTGTCGCAGATTCAAGTCTCTTTGAGTCATCAAATATTTGAGACTTTTGTGATCCGAAAATACATGGCACTTCTCACCAAATAAATAATGTCGCCATATTTTCAAAGCGAATACGATGGCAGCTAATTCGAGATCATGGGTCGGATAATTTTTCTCATGTGGCTTTAATTGTCTCGGCGCATAGGCCACAACTCGACCTTCTTGCATCAATCGCAACCTAACCCAAATAGGGAGGCGTCACTATAGATGACAAACTCTTTGCACGATTCGGCTGCACTAAAATTGGAGCTTCATCAAATAAGTTTTCAGTTGATCGAACTTTTCGACATTTTCCGTCCATTCGAACTTAACATCTTTTTGAAGTAGCCGTCATGGGTGTGGCTATCATCGAGAAACCTTTTACAAACCGTCGGTAGCAACCGACAAGTCCCAAAAACTCGAACCTCGATAATATTTCTGAGGCTTCCGATTAAGTATGGCTGAAATTTTACTCGGGTCAACTCGAATACCGTCACGGATACCACGTGACCCAAGAAGCTAACCTCTCTTAACGAACTCACACTTCTTGAACTTAGCATATAACCGCTTATCCGTAAAATTTGCAACACTAATCTCGGTGCTCGGCATGTTCGGTCTCATCTCTTGAATAGACTAAGATGTCGTCAATGAACACAACTACGAACCGGTCCAAATACCGTCTGAAGATCCGATTCATCAAATCCATAAATACCGCAGGGGCATTAGTGAGCCCAAACGGCATCACTAAGAACTCGTAGTGGCCGTATCTCGATTAAAGCGGTTTTGGGTATATCCGAATCTCGAATTATGGCGTAATACCCGATCTCAAATCTATCTTTGAAAACACTGAGGCTCCCTTTAGTTGATCAAACAAATCATCAATACGCGGTAATGGATATTTATTCTTTATCGTCACTTTATTCAGCTGACGATAGTCAATGCACAACCTCGTGGTTCCGTCCTTCTTTTTCACAAACAATACTGGTGCACCCCAAGGTGAGAAACTTGGTCGAGCGAAACCTCTATCCGTCAAATCTTGCAACTGAGCTTTCAACTCTTTTAACTCGGTTGGTGCCATACGATACGGAGCTATCGAAATTGGCATAGTCCCAGGTACAAGCTCAATACCAAACTCTACCTCCCGAACAGGTGGTAAACCCGGTAATTCTTCAGGAAAAACATTCGGGTATTCACAAACCACCGGCACAGATTCGGGTTTCTTTTCTAACTCTTTGTCATCAAGTACATACGCAAGGTATACTTCGCACCCCTTTCTTACATATTTCTGGGCCGACATTGCTGATATTACAGCTGGCAACCCCTTTAAGTCCGTAGATTCAAGTCGGATTATCTCGTTATTTGAGCACCTCAAATCAATAGTCTTGCTTTTGCAATTCACAACCGCATCATGCACGGTCAACCAATCCAAACCAAGAATAACATCAAATTCATCAAACGGCAAAAGCATCAAGTCCGCAGGAAAATAGGAACCTCGAATTACTAGGGGGCATTTCTTACACACTTTGTCGACGAGCACGTAACGACCCAAGGGATTCGACACCCGAATTACGAGCTCAGTAGACTCAATAGGTAAAGTCTTACTGGATGCTGAGGTTTCACATATATAAGAATGGGTAGAACCAGGGTCAATCAAAGCAATCACATTAGTATCAAAGAGAGTAAAAGTACCGGTAATAACATCTGGCGAGGAAGCATCCTCGCATGCGCGTATAGCATAAGCCCTAGCAGGAGCACGAGCCTCAGATCTGGTCGCACATCTCTAGATCCTCTCGACCACCACTAGCATTGCCGTATTTCTAGATGGTCTACCCCGAGCGATGGTGGCACCGGTTTCCCACTCGATTTGCATTCATTCGGACAACCTCGGGCAATCTTTGATAAAGTGGTCGGTGACCCACACTTATAACAGAGGCGATCATGGAATCTCTGACTCCCGAGTGCCATTTACCGTAATACTGACACTCCGCTTACGTCTCGACGATCATTTTCAACACTGGCGCATCAAGTAACTCGTGCACTCACGAAGTCGATCTCGGTCTCGTCTAAAAACCCAATGTGTCTCTAGATCGCCCAAATCATCTCTAAATTTCTTCGATGATGTTGAAAGGGCCTCCCAAGACCTCTTCTGAAACTCCTTTGCTTCCATATCAGCTTTTCTTTTCTCCATCTTGAGCTCCTCGGCTTTGCAAGCTCGCTCGACAAGTACCACAAATTCTCGAATTTCCAATATGCCAACATACAGCTTTATATCATCATTCAATCCATCCTCGAAACGTTTACACATTATGGCTTCGAGGAAATGCATTCTCGTCGCATCTGGCTAAACCTTACAAATTTTCGTTCATAGTCGATGTGACATGGAACCTTGTTTGAGTTCAAGAAATTCCTTCATTTTTGGTTAATGAATCTCGATGATATACTTCTTTCAAACTTCGGTTTGGAAGAACTCCCAAGTTACTTGCTCTCTGGCACGACGAAGTCAACGTGTTCCACCAATAGTAGGCGTAATCACGTAGCAAGGAGATAGTACACATTAGGCACTCATCGGGTGTGCAAGATAGCTCATCGAGTACCCGGATAGTGTTGTCCAACCAAAATTCAGCTTGCTCGGCATCATCGCTGTCCGTAGCCTTAAATTCGGTAGCCCCATGTTTTCGGATTCTTTTAACTGGGGGCTTATTTGACCTTATTTGGTCAGTTACCGGAGGCATCGTAGGTGCGGGGGTGGTATTTTCGGGAATGGAGGTTGTGGAACGGCCGTATTAGTTCGAATGTATTGGTTGAACCAATCATTCATCACTCTATAGAAAGCTTGTCTAGCTTCATCATTCGGATTACTAGCATTAGGTTGAGAGTCCGTTGGCGCTGTCCCTTGTGCGGGAGCAGGCGCTACACTCTCAAGATCATCAGCCACCGCTCGGTCGGGATCAGGATCCATTACTATAAATAAACACATTTGCGAATGTCAGAAATCACCACACTATCAAATAATCACATAAAATGGCATGTATAGCTAGACCCAAACGCATTACGGTAGTCCTAGAATCGACTAAACCATGGCTCTGATACCAATAAAATTGTAACACCCCGTACCCGAGACCGTTGCTGGAGTCGAACACGAGGTGCTAACCGACTTAACTCATTTACTCTCACAGTCCATTTAAAAATTTTCCAGACAACTGGCTAACTGCGTCACTGTCACCTTAAAAATCATATCTTGAGTTCCAAAACTCGAAAATCAGTTTCGTAATTTTTTCCTGAAACTAGACTCATATTTCCATCTACAGGTTTTTTTCTAGAATTTTTAGTCGGGCCAATTAGTACAGTTTATTAGTTAAAGTCTCCCCTGTTACAAGGTGCGACTACACTGACCTTCATGCATTACGACTTGGATATCTCCCTGTACAGGGCTTCAATACTGATGCCGTTTGTTTCTATAGAAACTAGACCCAAAAATTAATCTGTACATATATGGAATGACTTCTGAATGTCTCTGGTTAATTTACAATGAATTTCCAAAGTCGGAACAGGGAATCCAGAAACCGTTCTGGTCCTGTCTCACGAAAACTTAAATATCTCTTAACATACTGTTCATATGATCGTTTCATTACTTTCCTATGAAAATAGCTTCATCAAGGTTCGTTTACATAATTTATTCACTATTTAATTCCATTCCTACTATTTTTAGTGATTTTTCAAATCTACATCACTTCTGCTGTCAGCATCTGCCTTTAAGGTAGACTTTACCTATTTCGTAGTTTCCATGATTCAACTAGCCCTTTTGCATTAATAGCACAAATTATGATAGTGATTAACCATTCCAATGGCCAATCCTTGCCAAGCATATCCACATCTCTCAATAACCATATCCATACCATATGATTATAACATTATGCTCAAAACATACATAAGCCATTTTCGCATGGCTATCCAAAATTATACAAATCCAAAGGGGTCCATGACCCACAACAAAAAGGGTGTCCTATACATGCCATTTCAAAGTTCAACCAAAAGTATACCAAAAGGAGCTTTGATAGTGTGGGCGACTTGACTTCAAAATCCCGAGTCCGATAGTGAAGAACCAAAATCTATAAAACAGAAAATCAAAGAAATGGAGTAAGCATTTAATGCTTAGTAAGTTTGAGCCACAATTTAGATACAACCAAAGTATAGCATTCATGTAGCTAAATAGATAATTTCATATGCACAAATTCTCAATGTCATACTTACTTCACATTACCACCACTTATATTCATACACAAAGATCAACTTAGCCAAAGGCCGGTAGCTCATTTATCAACTGAGCGAATACTTATTTGTAAGGGCTCAACTATTTCAAAGCACATACGAAACATACCTCATTGTTGGGATTTTACAAGCGTATTAACTGAAATTTTTACAGCAAGATCATTCATTCCCGAATCACGTACCTTCGGAATTTAATCGGATATAGCTACTCGTTCAAATGCCTTCGGGACATAGCCTGGTTATAGTAACTCGCACAAATGCCTTCGGGACTTAACCCGGATTTAGTAACTCGCACCAATGCCTTCAGGCTTAGCCCAGAATTAGTAACTCGCACAAATGCCTTCGGGACTTAACCCGGATATAGTCACTTAGCACAAAGCCTTCGGGACTTAGCCCAGACATCATTCGAATAACCATGCACATTTATCAGCAAATCATGACACATTCGTATTTTATTTTCTTTAGCCAAACTCAAACACAAGACACTTATCACACTTGCAAATTTCGGCTCAATAGCCACACACAAAGAGCATGATTTTGATTTGCTTAAAACATGATCTAATCAAATCATAATCTAAGTTTCATTACTCGAAAACTTACCTCGGATGTTGTCGAACGGCTTCAACGGCTATTCAATCACCTTTTCCTTCCCTTTATCCAACTTTGTTCCTCTAGGCTCTTGAGCTAGTTCACACAAGTTTAACTTATTAAAGTCTCATTATGCTAGCTTATGGTCGAATATGACAAGAAATTTAATAGGTCATATAGCCACCTTCTAGCTCAAATACACAATGGTCATACGCATTTTTAATCACCTTAAGCAATTTAATACAATTCATTCAAACATCAAAAGAGAAGCTCAAGGTACTTAGACCATATATACATTAGACTTTAAAGTCCCATATGTACGAAATCACGAATCGAATTTAACATATTAGCTAATATTCCCCTTAGCCGAATTTTCTAAGTCAAGATAAAGCCATCAATATGCTTACCTATGGCCGAACATACACATTAACTCATGTACTCATTCATGTGGCCGAACATACACATCTATGCTAAGGCCGATTGCAACACTTAATACGTTCTACAAGTATGGTCACTTGTATTGACTAAACACCATTTTGTTTCAAGTTCAAAACTTGGCTAATACACATATATACACTATTAATCAAATACTAACATTTTGCATTTCATCTTACTACCATTTCACATCTACTTTCTACCATGGCCGAATGCATCAAGACACCATTTCAAAATACTTCATGGGTTTGAGGTAAAACCAAGAAAGAAACTCATGAATATCGAGATATAAGCACTAAAATTGTTCATCTAGATTTAGCACGACACAACATCCATCACCCTTATATTTACCATAGCCGAAAACCCTACTCATTCCAAATTCAAATCTCAACTTGGGTCACAAAAATAATTTGATATCTCACCAACACAACATCAACACCAAGCAAGAATGATGCATCCATGGCCGAGTGTCATTTCCATCACATAGCAGGATTTAGACCATGGGCTAGGTAGAATTCAAGCTAACAACTAAAACATGCATGCATCTCATGGAACATCATCAAACATACCTTAGCCTAGTTACATGCATGGTCGAACCTCTTCAACCTTTCTCCTTCCTTCCTCCTTAAAATTTTCGGCCAAGGATGAACCAAAGGATGAACACTTTTTTTTTTTGTTTTTCTTTCCTTCAACTCACGGCAATGGGGGGCATGAATGAGACCATTTCCTTTTTTTTTATTCATCACTCCTCCCTTTCATTATTTTATTTTTCCTTACATAATGCATTAAGCCAACATGTCTATGACATGTTTTTTTTTTGCCATAACATTTTGTCCACCCATGCTCATGGCCGGCCACTACATATTAGGGGAGGAAATTGACATGCAAGTTCTCCCTTTTGATTACATGCACTATTAGATCCTTGTAAATTAGCCTATCACATTTCAAAGATGTCACATATAAGTCCTTTTGACTAAATTCGCATGCAATTTACTAAATCAAAGCCTAAAACTTTCACACATTCATAATCACATATTTTAGACAATAAATATCATGTTCAAATAATTTGGTGACTCGGTTTTGCGGTCCCAAAACCGCTTTCCGACTAGGGTCACTTTAGGGCTGTCACATCCCTTCTCTTCACAATCCCACCCAAAACACTTTATGCAAATGCATGGATGCATTCTAACTCACAGACACAACAGGCATGCCAACAGGCAATCAGATGGAGATAGGTAAGCACAACTTCCAACAGTCCACGTTCAGAACTATGCATTTCACTAAACAGTCGCAACAACACGTAAGTAGAGCACTTGGCCGCAGATATGAAAATTTAACTACCTTACTAAAATTTAGCCAAGGGTTGGAAAACACAAACACATTTTTAGATAAAAAACACACAAGTTAAGATTTGGTGTCTTAGAACCACATGGCCGTGTGCTCTGGCCGTGTGGAAATGCCTAGGCTGTGTGAGAGGTCAAACGCCCAAATGAGGAGGGGCACACGCCCGTGTGATTGAGGCACACGCCCATGTGAAGTAAGGCACATGGCCGTGTGACTAAGGCACACGCCCATGTGGACCAGGGACATGGCTGTGGGAACAGGCCGTGTAACTCTCTATCCAATTGTACTAAATTAGAGTTCAAGGCAGACACAACTGTATGAGGGTCTCACACGCCCTAGTACCCACTAGATACGGCCATGTGTCCAAAACACACGCCCGTATGGGATCCCTAAATCCCCAAATCAGCTACACAGCCGTGTAGCACCAAACCACTCAAACCTTAATACCTAAACTCACACGCCCGTTTGTCTAGGGGACACGACCGTGTGAAAAATGATAAAATCTCCAAATCAACCACACGGCTTTATGATCCCCAAATCAACCCGAAAACCCTAATTCTCAAAAGAACACGGCTGTGTGCATCGACACACGCCCATGTGGCCACCTGTGTGGCCACGAAATTACCCTAAGAACAACCCCGAAAATGTACTTTCAGCCCCGAAACACTCTCCAGCCCTTGATTGTTCTAAGATATACCAAAATCCACAATTTCTAAACACAAGACAATGGTACAACAACAATATTAATCGATTAGCGAACACCCACACACATGTTGTTGACCTTTCGTAAAGTCAGAATTATATTCACAAATAAAACAAAATAGGATAAGAAACCCACTCCTGATTCGACGACGGAGAAGTGAATTTCTTCATTATCTACGCAGCAAAAAGAATCGTTTTCCCCAAGCAACTTGTTCAAAAAAAAAAAAAGAAAAAAACAAGAAAGACCAAAAAGAAAAGAAATAGAGGGGAAAAGAGGATAAACATGTTCAGCAGAAAAGAAGGGAAAAATCTTAAAATTCATTTGACACAATATTAAAATAATAAATAATTATTATCACCAACTAAAAATAAAACAAAATAAAAAGGCTCCCAAGATGCGCACATAGCAACTTGAACCTAGAGCCCAAAGATTCACTAACACTCACTCAACTACCAAACCAAGAGGCCCATTCTAATACTTAAATGTGCCACTAAACTCAACAGCACCCCCAACTCACTGACCCTAACCACAAAACCCAAAACTTTTAGCCCCAAAATTTAGGGCGTTACATGCAAAGCAAAAGTTTAGGGCAATCTTGTACAATATTTACATAGAATCAACTTTTCATATAATCATGTTGCAACAAATTTATGTCACAATCTCTTTTTGCTAATAAATTGCTCACATACAGATATTACTCCAGAATTTTATATTAAGTACAAGAAAATGCTATCATAAGTCAAAATTTGCATTCATTCCAAAGTCGTATATAGAATTCACCATTCGACAAAATTTTCCTTATCTAATTAGACAAAACAATCATAAGGTTCAATTATTGGTTTTCATATGTTGCACTTAGTAATTTCTCTCCACTAATGTAGTTGACATAATTATCAAAATCAATAGGTCTTTTATAAGGTTGTAATGGGGTAGGCTCAAGGTAGGGATAAAGAGAAGTGTTTTTTAGGCTAAATCATTTTAACCCTAAGTTTGCCTTGGATGTTTTTGGGGTACATCCTTCTTACTAATGGGTTTTAACACCCCCAAACTGAATTTGAAGCTTATACCTAACAATACATCTCAATACTTGAGTATTTATTTTACTCTTTTTGCTCAACAATATATCTTGACATTTGAATAGAGATTGTTCTTTTTTTCTTTTTCTATTTTTTTGGATCATGAATCATATGTATATCTTTCTGAATTTCCCCCTCGAATTTGTATCACCAAGACAAGTATAATTAAGATTGGTGCAAGATAGAGTAGAATTAAAAGGATAATAATATGGCTTATGATGTAGGTGAATAACAATAAAATAGGTTATACGACCCAAACTAAGGTTTCAAGGGTTAAATTCATATGGTAGGCTTGAAAGGCTCAAACAATCCAAAGAAAATGTGCCTAAATCATATTTAGATTCTTATGCCTCCTAGGATTTCGCCTCAAGAAAGTTACTAAGACAATTCTAAAGATTTATGTGACAGCCCAAAATAGACCCTAGCCGGAATGTGGTTTCGGGACCACAAAACCGAGGCAATACAATAATTTAAAATTTATTTTGATGCCTATAATATGTGAGTATTCATGTATGACATTTTTTGATGATTGATTTAGTGTTATAAAGGTGAATTTCACTAGAAAGGACTTGTGTGAGAAAATTTAGAATTTGAGATAGGCAAATGTGGAAGTGGCCTATTGATGCACACTAGGAAATGTTGTCCTTGCATGTCAAATTCCCCAAATTTGACTATAGTGGCGGCCATGGTGATGAATATGGGCAAAAGAAAACATGTCTTAAACATGTTTTGCTAGTGGTGCATGTTTGAAATAATAAAATAAGAGTATGAAAAAAAAAAAAAAAATGTTCATTCTTCTCCATAGGCTTGGCCGAATGTACTAAGGAAAGAAAAGAAAAATTTGTTCATCCTTTCTCATCTTCTTGGCCGAAATTACTAGGGAAAAGGGGGAGGATTTTTGCTTCATGCTTGGGTTGGAAGAGACCTAGAAGGAGATTTGGCTAAGTTTACATCAAGATTAAGGTATGTATGAGGTTGTGTTAGGAGTTTCATGCATGACTTGGTTGCTAACTTGATGTGCATGTTAGCCATGGCTCAAATCTTTGTTATGCCATGGAAATGGTATTTGGGCAAAGTTGTTATGGTGATAAAGCCATTGCATGCTAAGTGTGAAGCTTGATGATGATGCATGCAATGATGGATTTTCTACTCATGAGTAAGATTTTGAGTTTTCTCTTTGTTTTATCATGATTGAAGTTGAAAAGGAACATGATTGTCATATTCGCCATGATGCATTCTTGAGCATGATTCATGCTTCTTGCATGTTAGTTAAAATTTGTGTTTTGGATGGCTATGGACACCTTGAAAATTCGGCCATGCTCATATATGCATATATATGATTGCACATTATGTTTTGGTTATGAACTAAGTGATGAATATATTGGTTTAAAGAAGAAGATGTGGAAGAATGCTTGTGAAATTGCAAGCACAATTGACCTAGCACACATGTAGGTGCTTGATGCTATATTATAAGTTTTGGGCCACAATGTGCAAAGCATTAATTAGTAAATTGCATGCTGTTTTTGTGAGGTATTAAGTGCAAAATTGACCTCAACATGTACATGAATATTCGGCCTTGGGTAGCCTATTGAAGGCCTTAGCATTTCCTTGATGCTCAAAGAAATTGTATTGAATTGCTTGATGTAGTATAAAATGTGCATGACCATTGTGTATTCAAGTTAAAGAGTGGCCATATGACCATTTAAAATCCTTGTCATATTCGCCATAAGCAAGCACAATGAGGTTTTAATAAATTGAATTTGTTGAATTAGCTCAAGAGCTAAGAGGGCCACAATTGGACAAGGGGAAGGAAAAGGTGATCGAATAGCCGAAAAAGCCGTTCGACAACATCCGAGGTAAGTCCTCAAGAAGTGACCTTACTTGAATTATGTGAGATGAAATATGGTTGTGTATGATTATTGATTATGTGTGTATGAGTATTTGAATTCCACCCGGTTAAGTCCGAAGGCGAATATGCTAATGATTATAATTGTGTTTGAGCCTTAGTAACGAAAATGAAATATGTATGTCCAATGATTATTGATGTATGTGTGCATGAGAAATTGAATGATATCCGGCTAAGCCGAAGACAATTATGCTGAAATTATATCCGGGTTAAGACCAAGGCAATTGTGCTAGTGGCTATATCCGGGCTAAGGCCCAAGGCATTCGTCGAGTTATTCTATCCGGCTAAGACCAAGGCATTTGTGCACGTGATTATATCCGGTTATATTCGAAGAATCTTGGGCTGGAGGTGAGTGTTGGTTGCTGAAATGAATTCAATTAGTACACTCGGAAAGCCCAAAGGATAAGGTACGTTATATGTGCATTGGAAAGTCGACGTGTTTGAGCAACATTCGCTCAATCGACTAATGAATTTCAGTTATTGAATTGATTGATGCTTTGCGAACTTATATAATGATGAAGTATGAAGTAAGAATGTGTATTAATGAAATGGTGCATTTGGCTATGTGAATGTATTGCTGTAATTAGAGTTAATTATATTCCTTGAGACTTACTAAGCATAAAAATGCTTACCCGTTGCTTTGGCTCTTAGTTTTCTAGATTTCGCTCAAGCAATCGGATTTGGGATCGTTGAAGTCAAGTCATCCACACTATCAAGCCTCCATTTTGGTATAAATTTTTTGATTGAACTTGAGATGGCATGTATAGGACTACCTCTTGTTTGTTAAATACGTTGTAATGTAAGTATGTACGGCCATGCGAAAATGGCTCGAAAAGGGAGCATGAACTTAGACTAATTGTGGGTTGTATGTATATATTTGGTGTCATGATGTGGCTATGGCTTGGAAATGGGAATGTTGGTCATATGATCAGCCATTGGCATGGTTAAAATGATCATATATGAACCTATGTATGGCAAGACTAGTTGAATCATGGAGACTACCAAATAGGTAAGTCCTACCTTAAAAACAGATGCTGCCAGCTGCAGTGGCGTGAATGTGAAAAATCACCAAAATTCATAGGAATGGAATTAAATAGTGAATAAGCTATTTAAATGAACCTTGATGAGTCTATTTTCATATGGAAGAAACGAAATGGTCATAAGAGTTACAGGTTAAGAGTTATTAAAGCTATTGTGAGACAGGGCCAGAATGGTTTCTGGGTTCCCTGTCGCAACTTTAAAAATTCACTATAAATTATACAAAAAGAATTAGGAGACATACCTTATATTTACGGATTCCATTTTGAGTCTAGTTTCATTAGAAACAAACGACACCAGCATTAAATCCCTATACAGAGAGATATTCAAGTTATACCGCACGAAGGTCAGAGCAGTCGATCCCTGTAACATGGGTAACTTTAACTAATAAACTGTACCAATTGGCCCGACCAAAAATCCTAGAAATAAATCCATGGATAGATATATGAGTCTAAATTCAGGAAAATTTACGAAAGCAGTTTCGAGTTTTGAAACTCGAGATATGATTTTAAGGCGACAGTGACGCAGTTTTCCAGCCTGACTGGAAATGTCAAATTGGTGGGCAAAAACATGTGAACTTGGCTTGTTAACCCCTCGGGTCCGACAAGCAATGGTCTCGGGTTTGGGGTGTTACAATTTTATTGGTATCGAGCCACGGTTTAGTCGATTCTAGGACTACCGTGATGTGTTTGGGGTCTAGCTATACATGCCATTAAATGATGAATCGATAGTGTGGTGATTTCGACAATTTGACTTTGTGTTTGTTTATAGCAATGGATCCGATCCCAACCGAAGCGATAGCTGATGATGTGGAGAGTGTGGCGCTTGCTCCGCGCAAGGGACAGCGTCGGCGGACTCTCAACCTATGGCCAGCAATCCTAATGACGAGGCTAAGCAAGCCTTTTATAGTGTGATGAACGAATGGTTTAATCAATACATTCGAACCAACACTACTGTTCCACAACCTCCATTCCCGACAAATGCAACCCCGCACCTACAATACCTCCGGTGACTGACCAAATAAGGTCAAGTAAGCCCCAATCGATAGGATTCAAAACATGGGGCCACTGAATTTAAGGCTACGGATGATGATGATGCCGAGCGCTGAATTTTGGTTAGATAACACTATCCGGTGCTTGATGAGCTATCCTGTACACCCGATGAGTGCTTAAAGTGTACCATCTCCTTGCTACGCGAGTCCGCCTACTATTGGTGGAGTACTCTGACTTCTGTGGTGCCTAGAGAGCAAGTGACTTGGGAATTCTTTCAAACCGAGTTCCGAAAAAAGTATATCAGTGAGAGATTCATCGACCAAAAGCGGAGGGAATTTCTTGATCTTAAGCAAGGTTCTATGTCCGTTACCGACTACGAACGAAAGTTTGTGAGGCTTAGCCGGTATGCGAGAATGCATTTCGTCCGAAGCTATTATGTGTAAACGCTTCGAGGATGGGCTGAATGATGATATAAGGATGTTTGTTGGCATTCTCGAGATACGAGAGTTCGTAGTACTTGTTGAGCGAGCTTGTAAAGCCGAAGAGCTTAGAAAGGAGAAACAAAAAGCTGATGTGGGGATTGGAGAATTCGAAGAGGTCCTCGGAAAGTCTCTTCAACAAGCATCGAAGAGATTTCGAGATGATGCGAGCCGGTCTAGAGCGTTTCTTGCTTTTCTAGACGAGGACGCGATCGACCCCTGTGACCACACGAGTCACCTCGATCGCGGTGGCGGAAATGATCGCCGAGAGAGGGCGGAGTGTCCACATTGTGGCAAATGGCATTCGGGGAGCTGTTGGTTTCGTGATCGCTCCTGCTATAAGTGTGGATCGGCCGACCACTTTATGAAGGATTGCCCGAGGATGCATGAACAGAATGCAAGTCAGAGTGCAAACCCGGGTGCTACCACTGCTCGAGGTAGGCCACCTAGAAATATGGGCAATGCCGATGGCGGTCGAGAGGATCTAGAGATGCTACCATCGATCTCGAGGCTCGTGCTCTGCTAGGACTTATGCCATACGCAGCACGCCGAGGATGCTGCCTCTCCAGATGTTATTACCGGTACTTTCACTCTTTTCAATACAAATGTAATTGCTTTGATTGACCCTGGTTCTACTCATTCATATATATGTGAAACCTTAGCATCCAGTAAGACTTTGCCCATTGAGTCTACTGAGTTTGTAATTCGTGTCAAACCCTTGGGTCATTACGTGCTTGTTAACAAAGTGTGCAAGAAAAGTCCCCTAGTGTTCCGAGGTTCTTGTTTTCCGGCGGACTTAATGCTTTTGCCATTCGATGAGTTCGATGTTATTCTTGGTTTGGATTGGTTGACCATGCACGATGCGGTTGTAAATTGCAAGAGCAAGACTATCGATTTGAGGTGCGCGAATAATGAAATAATTCGGGTTGAGTCCACGGACTTAAAGGGTTGCCACCGTAATATCGCCGATGTTGGCCCGAAATATGTAAGAAAAGGGTGCGGCGTACCTTGCGTCGTATTCGATGACAAGGAATCGAGAAGAAACCCGAATCTGTGCGTCGTGGTTTGTGAATACCGGATGTTTTCCCAAGAATTGCCGGTTTACCACTGCTCGAGAAATAGAATTTGGCATCGAATTGGTACCGGTACCACTCAATTTCGATAGCTCCGTGATCGTATGGCACCAACGAATTGAAGGAGTTGAAAGCTCGATTGCAAGAATTGGTGGATAGAGGTTTTGCTCGCCCGAGTTTTTCGCCTTGGGGTGCGCCGGTGTTGTTCGTGAAGAAGAAGGATGGAACCATGCGATGTGCATCGACTATCGTCGACTTAACAAAGCGACGATAAAGAACAAATATCCGTTGCCACGTATTGATGACTTGTTCGATCAACTGAAGGGAGCCTCGGTGTTCTCGAAAATAGATTTGAGATCGGGCTACTATCAATTGCGAATCCGAGATTCGACGTGCCCAAGACCGCCTTGAGCGAGATATGGTCACTATGAGTTCTGGTGATGCCGTTTGGGCTCACTAATGCCCTAACGGTATTTATGGATTTAATGAATCGAATCTTTAGACCATATTTGGATCGATTCGTAGTCGTGTTCATTGATGACATCTTAGTCTATTCAAGAAATGAGACCGAACATGCTGAACACTGCGGTTAGTGCTGCAAATTTTACGGACAAGCAATTATATGCTAAGTTCAGCAAGTGTGAGTTACGGTTAAGAGAGGTTAGCTTCTTGGGTCATGTGGTATCGCATCGGTATTCGAGTCGACCGAATAAAATTTTAGCCATACTAAATTGGAAGCCTCAGAAATATTACGAGGTTCAAGCTTTTTGGGGCTTGCTGGTTATTCTTGACGATTTGTAAAGGCTTCTCAACGATAGCCACGCCGATGACGGCTACTCCAAAAGGATGTTAAGTTCGAATGGACGGAGAAATGCCAAAAAGCTTCGATCAATCGAAAACTTATTTGACTGAAGCCCCAATTCTAGTGCAACCCGAGTCCCAAGGAGTTTGTCATCTATAGCGACGCCTCTCTACTTGGGTTAGGTTAGCGTATTAATGCAAGAAGGTCGAGTTGTGGCCTATCGTCGAGGCAATTAAAGCCACATGAGAAAAATTATCCGACTCATGATCTCGAATTGGCGCCATCGTATTCGCCTTAAAGATTTGGCGACATTACTTATTTGGTGAAAGGTGCCATGTATACTCGGATCACAAAAGTCTCAAGTATTTGATGACCCAAAGAGACTTAAATCTGCGACAAAGACGTTGGCTCGAGCTGTTAAAGGATTATGAGCTGATCATTGACTATCACCCGGAAAGGCGAATGTGGTTGCAGATGCCTTGAGTCGTAAATCGTTATTCACTTTACGACGATGAATGTGCACTTGTCTATCCGATCCGACAAAGTGTGTTAGTGGCTGAATTGAAAGCCAAACCATTATTGACACACCAAATTCGAGAAGCTCGAAAGTCGATGACGAGTTGGTTGCAAAAGCGGCTGCGTGTGTTCGAACAAGGACTCGGAGTTTCAAATCGACGATGACGATTGTTTGAGGTTCAAAAGTCGTCTGTGTGTCCCAAAGAATTGAACTCATTTCGATAATTCAATGAAGCCCATTGTAGCCGAATGGCAATCCACGGGAGTACGAAGATGTACAATGATTTGAAACGTTGATTTTGGTGGCATGGTATGAAGCGAGACATCTCCGACTTTGTTTCGAGATGTTTAATATGTCAACAAGTGAAAGCGGAACATCGGTGCCTTCAGATTACTTGACCAATCACGATACCCGAGTGGAAATGGGATCGAGTCACAATGGACTTTGTATCCGGACCGCCATTGTCGCAAGTAAGAAGGATGCGGTTTGGGTCGTGGTAGATCGATTGATTAAGTCGGCCCACTTTGTCCCCGTACGTACGGATTTTTCAATGGACAAATTAGCGGAATTGTACGTTTCTCAGATCGTGAGATTACACGGGTGCCTATTTCCATCGTGTCGGATAGAGATCCGAGATTTACCTCGCGATTTTGGAAAAAGTTGCAAGAAGCTTTGGGTACCAAGTTGCATTTCAGACCGCCTTTCACCCCAAACCGATGGTCAATCCGGCGGATAATTCGGATACTCGAGGATATGTTAAGATGTTGCGTCCTCGAGTTTAGTGGTTCATGGGAACGGTATTTGCCGTTGATTGAATTCGCCACACAACAACGACTTTCAATCGAGTATTAAGATGGCACCCTACGAGGCTTTGTGCGGGCGTAAATGCCGTACACCATTGTTTTGACCGAGCTTGGTGAAAGCAAGATTTTCGGTGGATTTGATTAGGGATGCTGAATGAGAAAGTGAAAGTAATCCGTGAAAGTTTGAAGATAGCCTTCGATCGTCGTAAGTCGACGCGGATATGAAGCGTAAGGATATCGAGTATCGGTGGGTGATAAAGTGTTTCTCAAGGTATCGCTTGGAAAAAGATACTCAGGTTCGGCCGTAAGGGCAAGTTGAGCCCGAGGTTCATTGGGCCATATGAGATATCAGAGCGAGTCGGTCCAGTGGCATATCGTTTGATTTTGCCCCCTGAACTCAAAAAGGTTCACGATGTCTTCCACGTTTCGATGCTTCGACGTTATAGATCTGATCCATCGCACGTGATTAGTCCATCAGGAATTGAAATTCAAGCTAATATGAGTTATGAAGAAGAACCGATTCGTATCCTATCACGAGAAGTGAAAGAGTTGCGAAACAAGCGGGTTCCGCTAGTGAAAGTGTTATGGCTCAAGCACGGGATAGAAGAAGCTACTTGGGAGACCGAGAACTCTATGAGAGAGCGATATCCGAACCTATTTACCGGTAAGATTTTCGGGGACGAAAATTCCTTAAGAGGGGGGGAGTTGTGACAGCCCAAAATAGACCCTAGCCGGAATGTGGTTTCGGGACCACAAAACCGAGGCAATACAATAATTTAAAATTTATTTTGATGCCTATAATATGTGAGTATTCATGTATGACATTTTTTGATGATTGATTTAGTGTTATAAAGGTGAATTTCACTAGAAAGGACTTGTGTGAGAAAATTTAGAATTTGAGATAGGCAAATGTGGAAGTGGCCTATTGATGCACACTAGGAAATGTTGTCCTTGCATGTCAAATTCCCCAAATTTGACTATAGTGGCCGGCCATGGTGATGAATATGGGCAAAAGAAAACATGTCTTAAACATGTTTTGCTAGTGGTGCATGTTTGAAATAATAAAATAAGAGTATGAAAAAAAAAAGAAAAAAATGTTCATTCTTCTCCATAGGCTTGGCGAATGTACTAAGGAAAGAAAAGAAAATTTGTTCATCCTTTCTCATCTTCTTGGCGAAATTACTAGGGAAAAGGGGAGGATTTTTGCTTCATGCTTGGGTTGGAAGAGACCTAGAAGGAGATTTGGCTAAGTTTACATCAAGATTAAGGTATGTATGAGGTTGTGTAAGGAGTTTCATGCATGACTTGGTTGCTAACTTGATGTGCATGTTAGCCATGGCTCAAATCTTTGTTATGCCATGGAAATGGTATTTGGGCAAAGTTGTTATGGTGATAAAGCCATTGCATGCTAAGTGTGAAGCTTGATGATGATGCATGCAATGATGGATTTTCTACTCATGAGTAAGATTTTGAGTTTTCTCTTTGTTTTATCATGATTGAAGTTGAAAAGGAACATGATTGTCATATTCGCCATGATGCATTCTTGAGCATGATTCATGCTTCTTGCATGTTAGTTAAAATTTGTGTTTTGGATGGCTATGGACACCTTGAAAATTCGCCATGCTCATATATGCATATATATGATTGCACATTATGTTTTGGTTATGAACTAAGTGATGAATATATTGGTTTAAAGAAGAAGATGTGGAAGAATGCTTGTGAAATTGCAAGCACAATTCGGCCTAGCACACATGTAGGTGCTTGATGCTATATTATAAGTTTTGGGCCTCAATGTGCAAAGCATTAATTAGTAAATTGCATGCTGTTTTTGTGAGGTATTAAGTGCAAAATTGACCTCAACATGTACATGAATATTCGGCCTTGGGTAGCCTATTGAAGGCCTTAGCATTTCCTTGATGCTCAAATAAATTGTATTGAATTGCTTGATGTAGTATAAAATGTGCATGACCATTGTGTATTCAAGTTAAAGAGTGGCCATATGACCATTTAAAATCCTTGTCATATTCGCCATAAGCAAGCACAATGAGGTTTTAATAAATTGAATTTGTTGAATTAGCTCAAGAGCTAAGAGGGCCACAATTGGACAAGGGGAAGGAAAAGGTGATCGAATAGCCGAAAAAGCCGTTCGACAACATCCGAGGTAAGTCCTCAAGAAGTGACCTTACTTGAATTATGTGAGATGAAATATGGTTGTGTATGATTATTGATTATGTGTGTATGAGTATTTGAATTCCACCCGGGTTAAGTCCCAAGGCGAATATGCTAATGATTATAATTGTGTTTGAGCCTTAGTAACTGAAAATGAAATATGTATGTCCAATGATTATTGATGTATGTGTGCATGAGAAATTGAATGATATCCGGGCTAAGCCGAAGACAATTATGCTGGAAATTATATCCGGTTAAGACCAAGGCAATTGTGCTAGTGGCTATATCCGGGCTAAGGCCCAAGGCATTCGTATGAAGTTATTCTATCCGGGCTAAGACCAAGGCATTTGTGCACGTGATTATATCCGGTTATATTCGAAGAATCTTGGGCTGGAGGTGAGTGTTGGTTGCTGAAATGAATTCAATTAGTACACTCGGAAAGCCCAAAGGATAAGGTACGTTATATGTGCATTGGAAAGTCGACGTGTTTGAGCAACATTCGCTCAATCGACTAATGAATTTCAGTTATTGAATTGATTGATGCTTTGCGAACTTATATAATGATGAAGTATGAAGTAAGAATGTGTATTAATGAAATGATGCATTTGGCTATGTGAATGTATTGCTGTAATTAGAGTTAATTATATTCCTTGAGACTTACTAAGCATAAAATGCTTACCCGTTGCTTTGGCTCTTAGTTTTCTAGATTTCGCTCAAGCAATCGGATTTGGGATTGTTGAAGTCAAGTCATCCACACTATCAAGCCTCCATTTTGGTATAAATTTTTTGATTGAACTTGAGATGGCATGTATAGGACTACCTCTTGTTTGTTAAATACGTTGTAATGTAAGTATGTACGGCCATGCGAAAATGGCTCGAAAAGGGAGCATGAACTTAGACTAATTGTGGGTTGTATGTATATATTTGGTGTCATGATGTGGCTATGGCTTGGAAATGGGAATGTTGGTCATATGATCAGCCATTGGCATGGTTAAAATGATCATATATGAACCTATGTATGGCAAGACTAGTTGAATCATGGAGACTACCAAATAGGTAAGTCCTACCTTAAAACAGATGCTGCCAGCTGCAGTGGCGTGAATGTGAAAAATCACCAAAATTCATAGGAATGGAATTAAATAGTGAATAAGCTATGTAAATGAACCTTGATGAGTCTATTTTCATATGGAAGAAACGAAATGGTCATAAGAGTTACAGGTTAAGAGTTATTAAAGCTATTGTGAGACAGGGCCAGAATGGTTTCTGGGTTCCCTGTCGCAACTTTAAAATTCACTATAAATTATCCAAAAGAATTAGGAGACATACCTTATATGTACGGATTCCATTTTGAGTCTAGTTTCATTAGAAACAAACGACACCAGCATTAAATCCCTATACAGAGATATATTCAAGTTATACCGCGCGAAGGTCAGAGCAGTCGATCCCTGTAACATGGGTAACTTTAACTAATAAACTGTACCAATTGGCCCGACCAAAAATCCTAGAAATAAATCCATGGATGGATATATGAGTCTAAATTCAGGGAAAATTTACGAAACCAGTTTCCGAGTTTTGAAACTCGAGATATGATTTTTAAGGCGACAGTGACGCAGTTTTCCAGCCTGACTGGAAATGTCAAATTGGTGGGCAAAAACATGTGAACTTGGCTTGTTAACCCCTCGGGTCCGACACCGGCAATGGTCTCGGGTTTGGGGTGTTACAATTTAAACCTTTATGCATATCTATTTCTAAGGAGAATAAGTTTTCATGGCAAAGATTATATAAAACTAATGAAAAATACAAGTAAATCATAATTAAGGTAGCATATAACAAGAACTTAAATAAAATCAGAAATTTTACTTGCATATGGGCTAACTTATTAATAAAAATGTTTTATAAGCATCATTTTATTTCAACATACTTATGTGATAGTTGAATTTTTTTTAAAATCATACAAGATTGACCTCACCTCGCTTTAAAAAAAAAAAGCAATGTCCTCATTGAAAAATAACAAAGTAGTGAATGAAAACTGTACCAGGTAGGACTTAAAAAAGAGAGGTAAGCCATGAAGACTGCTTAAGTACCAAGTCTTTCTTGAAAAATCCAATCCTTAGACATGTACATTCACATTGCCAAACTACGATGTTCTTTACTAGAAAACAAAATTAATGGAAGAGCATTGGCTTACTTTATTCCTAATTTGCAAATTATTCAACTTTATTATGCATAAAATAAAATATTCCTAAACTAAAGTAAATAAAAGTATTAAAAGTAATACTAAAAAAAAAAAATTCCCCCTCTTTTATTCACTTAAATCATCCTCCTTGTCTTGCTCCTTTTCTTTTTCGTTCTCGTTTGAATTCACATCCTCTTCTTTCCATGACTCGAAGATGTGATTTGGGAACTCAAGAATGAATTTTTTAGAGATATTTTAAAATCATTCCTTATGTAATTATCTCTAATTTTTTCATATTTCCAATAAGTCTATTGTTGGTTATGCATAAATTTCTGCATATTCATCATAGTTGAAAATTCTAATTTCTTCATAATGTTTGAAGAAGTGGGCATTGGATAGGTCAACTCAAGATTGCCACTTGACTCCATTGGTTTAACAACATTTGGTTCCACCCTCGGTTCAGGGATGTTTGGGTTGCCTTTAGATTCTACTTCTTCTGTTTCATTTACTGATTCAGCATCTAGTTCAGATTTGGTTGATGACACATCAGATCCTGGTTCGTTTGGTTAATTTAGCTTAATTTGGTTCAAGAGCTCAACATTCTCCATTAACCTTTCAAGATTATTTCTTGTGATGCAACCTTGAACATAATGGCCTTTCAAGTTCATTTTTTATTTGACTTGGTCTCGCAAACACAATGAAGTGATCAATGATGAAAAGTAGGCATTTCCTACCTTTTTCCTTGCACAATCTTGGATTTCTTTAAGATTAATTTTCCCAACATTGATAGACCTTCCTATCATAATTACATACAACAAAAGCATTTGTTCCATCGAGGTGGCAGAACTATGTGAGATAGGCATGAAGTTATATCGAACAAAGTAGAACCATACCTTAGCCACTAGTTTTAAGTATTCCCTTCACCAAGAATGACTACTATATTTTCTTACAATCTATTGGGATCCCAAATTTGTAACAACATTAAGTACTTGTTAAGAAAATCTCAACTGATATTTGCCAACATGGCAGAGTACTCATCTTCTTCAACTTTAGGTAAGTTAAAAAAATCATTAATGGATTTAGAAGTGAGGGGTACCTTCTTCTTACGAACAAGAATCTCATTAGCATCTGGCGTGGTCAAATTGGTATAGAAAGCTTACACCAAATCCTCTTCAGCCATTGATCGTGTATCACAAAATCGATTCCAATTTAAGGCATCAATTGTTTTTCGAATTGACGAAGGCACAATCATCTTGTCATTGCTCTCCAAATTGAAACATTTTTCTGATATCATGGGTTGATTTTTGAAGATGGAATTAAATCTTTCCCTTGCTTCCTCATCTTGAATCAGAATTGGGTTTTTGGAAAAAGCCTTTGAAGATCTAGTTCTCTTTCGAGACATGATAACTTTTCCCTAAAGAATAGAACAATTTTAGCTTTTTAAGGTGAAGGTTGTGGTGGCAAGGATATTGCATTGGCGATGAAGTTGCGGCGACAAGAGGATTGCGGTGGCAAACAAGGTAGGTAATGATAGTTGCTGCGGTGGAAAGGGTTGCTATGACTAAAGGTTCGTGTCGACGATAGTAGAGTTATGCCACAAGAAAGATAATCAGGGAGGAGTTTTGGGGAGTTGGGGCCGATAGAAAAGAGAAAGAAAAGAATTTTTTAAGAGTTGTGGAAAATATGATGGTGGTAACGGGTTTATATAGTAGTAAACTAGGGTTGTAACACCCATAACCTATTTCCGTCGTTGGATTGGGATTATAGATTATTACAGTACAAATTGGAACATACAGTATCAAATAACATCAAGTTTACAAATTAATTATCAACATTCATATATCATTTAAATTAAAGTAAAACATACACTTATAGGCCTTAAATCGAGTCTACGAGGCCTTAAAAATAGTTTATCAACAATTAGAGACCAATTCGAAACAAATAAGAAGATTTAGGGAAAATATGAAAAATTTCAAAACGGGGGTCATACCGCCTTGCTTCCAGGCTGTGTGACAGAGCCCAGACCGTGTGGTTCAAAACATGGCTGCTACCACACGCTCATGTGCTGAGGCCGTGGAGCAAACTGACTTGGCTCACATGCCTATGTCCCAAACCGTGTGTGCAACTGTGTAACTCACTGACTTGGCTCACACAGCCGTGTGCCAACCCGTGTGAACCCTGTACCTAACACAATAAGGGGACACGCCCTTGTGGGTTGATCATGTGTGGCACACAGCCGTGTGGCAGCCCGTGTCTCATGTCGTGTGTAGCCAAATTGCCCGAAAACAAGCCATTTTCAAACCCACATGCCTAAGTATCAAAATACACAAATAGCACATATTTATAATCCTTCAAAACACATTCAAAAACCTAAAAACATTCCAAGACAATCAATCTAAGACTAACTAATGTGCCTTCAATGACTCCACAATTCAAACACCTATCAAACCATTAACAGAGCTAAACCTTCAACTCATAAGTTCATACTCCCAACTAGCACCCATTAATCTATATCAAGCTTACCATTTCATATTTATTCAACTACATCCACCATACTTTAACTTAGTACTAAGCATGCATATCTCAAATGGTTACTCAACACAACAACATCACATACACATCAAGCTATACAATATGAGTACTTATGAGCTATTACAGAACATATTCAAATTATCATATTTCATGCCATATAAGCCAAAGTTGTATCCAAAATCTACCAAAAGGTTCTCGGATAGTGTGATTTCTTCACGTTGATCTGATCACCCAATTTTCCACAAAAAGCTATCTATAAGAAAACAAGACAAATAATAAGAGTAAGCTTTTAAAAAGCGCACTAAGTTTGACGATTAAAATGATAATGCTTACCGAATTAAAAATAATAATTCAATAACAAGATAATTAAATAGAGTTTCCTGTCAACTACAGTTCATATCAGGTGAGTTGATACTCAACAAGAATGAGATCAATCATTAGTCAATCATTGAACTATCAAGAAAGCAATTCAAGCTTTTAACATTTCAATAACATTCATTATCACTAGAACATTTCTTGGTGAATGATATACAGATATAAGTACACAATTAACCATTTGAAAACATGCCAAATGCTCATATAAGATAATCCAACTGATAACACGCCTCTGCACTAAGTGCCTAGCCCGTAGGCTAACATCTGCCCCCGGTAACATGCCAAAAAAATACTATAATATAACACAATAGTCCACAAAAAATGTAGGGCTTCAGTAAATTTAGTGAACAGGAATAAATTATGAATCAACATCTCATCTCAAGTCAAACCTATATAGAGCACAATATAACCTATTGGCATGCCAATCATGCTCTATCCCATGTTCATCTGGTATAGGAGATTTGTAACATCCCAAAACCTGGCATAGAAGTCTTGATTGGATTTCAGAGGTTACATTAATCACCAAAGTGATCTAAAGGCAGTTTTACAAACAGAATTGTTAAAAATCATTTCGAGCACAGTTTCCTAAAATTGAATTAAATAGTTTAACAATTTAAAATTCAAAACAGTAATTTTAAGTGGCGTTTAAGCATCTAGGAAACGTTCTTTGTACCATTTCAAACTGTAGTGTAATCAAAACATTACAGTAAAAAAAGGTTTAAATCATATTAATTTCATTTCGTAAAAACCACATCTAAACTTCGTAAGTTCGTGTTTAGTTTAAAATCCATAGTTTCTCTAGTTTAGTCCAAATTTCAAATTACGAAAATCCCAAAACAAAACTTATACCAGATTTCTTATAATTACTTAAAGTCCAAAACAGTTTGAAAAATTAAGAATTGAAACGAAACACTTTATTTAACTAATTTGAAACTTATCCGTTTGAGACCTCCAGTATGTCGAGTCTGTGACAGCCCAAAATTGACCCTAGTCGGGATGTGGTTTCGGGACCACAAAACCGAGGCATAAAAATAATTTAAAATTTATTTTGATGCCTATGATATGTGTTAAATTGTGTGTGACATTTTTGATGATTTGATTTAGTGTTATAAATGTGAATTTCACTAGAAAGGGCCTAGTAGTAAACTTTGAAAGTATGATAGGAAATGTGTGATGACTAATTAAAGCATGCATGCAAAACAATGGACTTGCATGTCAAATACCCCTTTTATAGGTGGTGGCGGCCATGGCAAGAGGATGGGCAAAACATGTCATAAACATGTTTTGTTGGTGCATTAGGGAGAAATAATAAACAAAGGAGTATGGGTAAGAAAAGAATGAAAAAAATGTGTGTGAGTGTGGTATTCCCCCATTGCAGTGAGTTGTAGAGAAAGAAAGAAAAAATTTGTTCATCCTTTCTTTGAGCCAAAACTAAGGAAGAAGGAGGGATTTTTGCTCCATTTTTGGTTTAGAAGAGATCTAGAAGGAGATTTGGCTATACTTGCATCAAGATTAAGGTATGTTTGAGGTTGTGTCATGAGATTCATGCATGTTTTAGTTGCTAACTTGATGTTCATGTTAGCCCATGGTCCAAATCCTTGTTGTGCCATGGAAATGGTATTTGGCCAAGGTTGATATTGTGTTAAAGCCATTGCATACTAAATGTGAAGCTTGTTGATGATGCATGCAATGATGGATTGACTACTCTTGAAATTTATTTTAGCATTCTTGAGTAAGACATTGAATCCTTTGTTTAACCATGACCAAAAAAATTAAAAGGGGTATGGTGTGTGATGTATTCGGCCATGGTATGCTCATGAGCATGGTTTATGCTTCTTGCATGTTAGTTAAAATTTGTGTTTTGGATGGTTATGGACACCTTGAAATTGCCTTGCACCTATATGTGTATATATGTTTGCACATGATGTTTTGGTTATGAAGTAAGTGATAAATATGTTTGTTTAAAGAAGAAAGTGTTGAAGAATGTTTGTGAAATTGCAAGTACATTCGGCCTAGTACACATATGATGTGAAAATCTTGCAATTTATTGTTGATTTTGTGCAAGTATGACTAAGTATAATCGGCCACATGAGGGGAATTATTGTGCATGCATTCGGTTAGAGGCAAGCTTAATGGTGCCTATTCTTGACTTAGGTAATCGGCTACCTTGTTGTGAGCTAAGGCCGAATGTGTGCGTAATTAAAGAAAATTGACTAAAGTGCTTAGTTATGTGATGTTGAGTCAATGATGTGTGTATTCGGCCAAGGCTAGCAAGCGAGACTTTAATAAATTGAATTTGTTTGAATTAGCTCAAGAGCTTAGAGGGCCACAATTGGATAAGGGGAAGGAAAAAGTGATCGAATAGCCGTTGAAGCCGTTCGACAACATCCGAGGTAAGTCTTCAAGTAATGACCCTACTTGAATTATGTGAAATGAAATTATGGATGTGTAATGATTACTAATATACGTGTGTATGAGTTGGTCCATGGAAACTACAAAATAGGTAAGGCCTACCTTAAAAACAGATGCTGCCAGTTGCAGTGACGTGGATGTGAAAAATCACCAAAATTTTTAGGAAGGGTATTAAATTGTGAATAAGTTATACAAACGAACCTTGACGAGTCTATTTTCATATGAAAGTAACGAAACGATCATATGAACAGTATACCGAGAGATATTAAAGTTCTCGTGAGACAGGGCCAGAACGGTTTTTGGGTCCCCTGACGCGACTTTGAAAATTTACTATAAATTATCCAGAGAGAATTAGAAGTCATGCCTTATGTGTGAAGATTCCATTTTGAGTCTAGTTTCATTAGAAACAAACGGCATCAGTATTAAAGCCCTGTACGGAGAGATATTCAAGTTGTAACGCGCGAAGGTCAGTGTAGTCGACCCCTGTAACATGGGTGACTTTAACTAATAAACTGTACCAATTGGCCCAACCAAAAATTCTAGAAATAAATCCATGGATGGATATATGAGTCTAAATTCAGGAAAAATTTACAGAATCAGTTTCTGAGTTTTGAAACTCAAGATATGATTTTTAAGGCGACAGTGACGCAGTTTTCCAGCCTGTCTGGAAATGCCAAATTGGTCGGTACTTTAAGAGGATTTGTCTCGTTAACCCCTCGTGTCCGACACCGGCGATGGTCTCGGGTTCAGGGTGTTACAGAGTCCATCTACAGAATACTAGTGTACCTAAAAGGGGAAAAACTAAGGGGGTGAGCTACACGAGCTCAGTGTGAGACCGACACTCAGAAAGACAGTAAAAGATGAAATTCCAGAAGAACAATATTCCTGATAAAGGCACGCAGTCAGAGTATGAAAATCCAAAATCAATAATTAGATATACGATCACTTTTACATAAATTATTCAAAACAATACGCACGATACTCCAAACACGTAAACGTACCAAACACATCAAACTGTTATATAAACGTAAACAAGTCGAAGAATTCATAATCAGAAATAACCATAATATTCTAACAGTTTTTATTCATACAAATATTCAAATGTTCAATATATGCAATGAATACAAAACCCAACCACCCAACCAACCGAACACCTTTTCGTCCACCCTGCACACCATGTAAGGGCTACAGTAGGCCTGTCCACCTTGCACACCACATAGAACCATAATAGGTTCATCCACCCTACACACCACGTAAAGTGGAGCTAAGCCACTTGAGTAAAGGTATACAACTTAGCTGGTTTATGGTTAGTATAGTACGGTAAACCGCTATATAAAATCATTGCAGTTGATCTACCGAATCAGACTTCCTTCTCTTCACAACCAAATCCTAGATTTTCATGCAGATGCAGAATACAGACAACTTATAGATAATCATACAATAGTCATACGAAATCAAAAATGCGTATATTCAATCGATCAGATTCAGAATCTATTGTCTGTATTTATTTACTAGGTAACATCACATAACATTTATACAAACTATTAAATTAATGTTATAATTACAAACAAACACACAAATCCGAGCTGAGACAAAGTCCCAACACACTTACATAGGCCTAACCGAGAGTTGGGTACACAGACACATTAAACAGGTCAGTTAATGACATAGAGCAAAAATTTGCAAAACAGGGCCACACATCCATGTGCCCTGGCTGTGTGGAATTGCCTAGACCGTGTGGAGGTCAACACGCCCATGTGGTGGTCCATACGCTCATGTGCATGCTACACCCACCCGTGTAGATGGGACATACGCCCCGTGTGACCGAGTTACATGCTCGTGTAAACAGCTCGTGTAACTGACTGTCCAGAATTGATAAAATAAGGTGCAGAACAAACACGCCTATATGGAAATCTCACATGCTCGTGTGGTTAAGGGACACGACCATGTGACCAAGGCACAAACCCATGTGAAAACCGACTAGAAATCCCCAAATCGAAGCCACACGGTCATGTGGCACCAAAATTTGCCCAAAAACCTTAATTCCTAATTTCACACGGCCGTGTGAACGGCTCCTGTGCTGCAAACGCCGTGTGGTCATGAAACCACACTAAAATAGGTTACAGATCATGCAATTACTGTCGAAACAAACCCCAATCCTTGATAACTTTAAAAAACACAAAATATAATGAATTCCATATAGTTTAACAACATAGTACATCAATTAACTAGGTTCTGAGTTCCATAGAAATTGTAGTTTTCTACAAAGCCCTCTCAAAACTTTGACACCGAAATTGAAGAGTTCCCGAACACACACTTGAATTCGCGATTTAAATGCCCAAAAATAATCGACACCTTAAATCCACCAATTCTAAAAACCTCATTAATGAACATAAAACCTTGAGCAACTAATCTAAAATTCATGGAATAATCAACAAAACAATGCTAATACTTACCCGGAAACTCCTGTTAGACAAAATTGTAAAACAAAGCAAAAGAAATGGAGTAGAAGCAAAAGTCCAGAATTCCAATCGAGGCGAAAAAAACCAAGAAAACGGAGTAGAAGAAGAAAATCAAAGATTAAAAGAATAGAATTGTAAAATGAAAGCAACAATTAGACCCCTCAAAAAAGAAAAAAAACTAAAAATTGGGGAAACAAAAAAAAAAAAGAAGAAAAACATGAAAAAAGAGGAAAAGAAAGTGTGTGAGAGGGAGAAAAGAATGTAAGAAAAGATTTTTGGCCTTTTCAAATAAAATTAAAAATAAACAAATATTTTAAAACTTAAAAACAAATCTAAAATAAAATAAAATAATTTTTTTTCAAAGCACCCTTGAGGATTCGAACCTAGAACCCAAAGGTAAACTAAAACACATCCAACCACCAAACCAACAGGCCTATTCTGACATTAAAACGTGGAAACAAACAAAATTGCTCAACCTAGCCACTGACCCTACCTATAAATCTCAAAACTTTTAACCCCGAAATTTGGGGTGTTACAATATCACATTTCTAATCTGTGTTGTATATAATTCATAACTTTAATTTTTATCACTTTAACATCAGACGCTTAACTAGACATTCAATAGCAATTTAGAATTCAAAACATTTCGAGTTAAACAAAATTAAATCGAATGAACTTACCAGGTTAAACTGTAGTAATGACAAAAGTTTAGGGACTATTCAGTAACTTTATCTTTTCCTTGATTTTCAACTCGTTCTTGATCTAGAATAATAATTCCATTCAATTAACCAAATTTGATAGCAAAATTAACTCGTTTTATGCTAATAAGTCCTTTTATACTTTTTACATAATTACCCCCAACATTTTACCTTTTGTGCAATTTTATCCCTAAGTCCAAAACTTGCAATTTAACCAATTTTAACTAGATCCGAGCTTACCCGAACCATCTAGGACCTCACTACAGTCCCTATCTACTATTATTTCACAGCAAGTACAAGTAATTTTACTATTTTCACATTTTAGTCCTTAAACATTAAAATTATCAAAAACTACTTTACAAAATAGTCCTATTTAACAACCAAGCATAATAATCTATTATAAAACTTCAAGAATACACTAAACTCATCAATGGCATAATCCATAACTTTTGGCAGTTTTACAAATTAGTCCCCGGGTTAAGTAGATCAAGCTAATGCAAGCTTGAAAACATAAAAATCACTAAAAACGAGCAATATTTACCTACACAATCGAAGAGACCTAGCTTGGCTGAAATTTCCTCTCCTCTTCAATGGTTTATCAATTTGGAAAGGTTAAAAGAAAAAGATGATAATTGAATTTCCATTATGTTTTGTTTAAATTACACTTATTAACTTAATTACAAATTTACCTTTTAATTTACATCTAACATTCACAATTTCAAGCCCATTATCGTCCACTATAGTTAGTGATAGTTTAATTACCATTCAATTCCTTTAATTTACCTTTTTATATCTATTTGACAACCTTAACTATTAGCAATCAACGTTCTCAACTTTTACGATTTACTCTTTTTTACTTAACTAACTTTCTAAATGATAAAATTTCTTAACTAAATTTTAGTACAAAAATAATGACCCTATAAATATTAAATAATTAATATTTACGGCTGACACTTCAGAGTTGTGGTCCCAGAACTATTATTTTCGACATCATTGGAAAACAGGTTGTTATAACTCTCCCTTTTTAGGAAATTTCTTCCTCGAAATTCTTACCAGTGAATACATTTAGGTACTGTGATTTCATCGATTCTTCAGTTTCCAGGTACCTTTCTCGACCCATGCCAATTCCATAAAACTTTTACTAATGGTATGCTTTTATTCTGAAGTTCTTTTACTGTGCCAAAATTCTAATTAGTTATGAAAAATTCGGTTATAATTCAACTTCACTTGGAGTAATTACAAGTGAATGATCTGACCTATGCCATCTTAGCATTGAAACATGAAAAACATTTTGAATTTTTTCAAGTTTTGAAGATAGAACTAAACTGTCAGCTACAAGATTGACTCTTTCAATAATCTCATACGGCCCGATGAACCTCGCATTCAGTTTTCCTTTTATACTAAACCGAAGCACTTTCTCCCACGGTGAGACTTTTAAAAACACTTTATCACCAATAGCAAAATCTATATCTTTTCTTTTCAAGTCTGCGTATGAGTTCTGACGATCTGACGTTACTTTCAAGCAATCATGAATTATACGTAGCTTGTGTTTAGTCTCATGAATCAAGTTTGTACCAACTAATATAGATTCACTCAACTCTGACCAGTAAAGCGGTGTCCCACATTTCCTCCCATATAAAGCCTCAAGCGATGCCATTTTAATGTTTGATTGGTAACTATTATTATAGGCGAATTCTGCCAATGGTAAATACTTTTCCCAGCTACCTTCAAACTTGAATATGCAACATCATAACATATCCTCCAGAATTTGTATTACCTGTTCTGATTGCCTGTCTGTCTGTGGATGAAACATTGTGCTAAAATTAAGTTTAGTGCCTAGAGCCTTGTGGATTTTACCCTAAAATCTCAAGATAAACCTCAGATCTCTATCAGAAATAATAGACAAAGGCACTCCATGCAATCTGACAATCTCTAACACATATAACTCGACTAGTTTCTCGAGCGAATAACCAGTTCTTATTGGAGCAAAATGAGCAGACTTTGAAAATGTGTCAATAATAACCCAGATTGAATCTTTCTTTCTCGGTGATACAGGAAATCTAAACTCAAAATTCATCGTAACTCACTCCCATTCCATTTAGGAATCATGACAGGCTATAGTAATCCCGACAGTACCTAATGTTCGGCCTTTATCTGCTAACAAATAAGACACTTAGCTAAAAACTTGGAAATCTTGCATTTCATACCTGGCCACCAATACATTCGTTTCAAATAATTAGTCATCTTCGTACTACCCGGATGAATGGAGTATGTACTGCTGTGAGCCTCTGATAAAATGTCTCATTTTAACTCTGGATAATTTGGAACACACAACCTATTACAAAAATACATCATACAATCAGTATCCATTATAAATCCTATAGACGAATCATTCTGGATTTTCTCTCATTTACCTAATAGCTTCAGGTCATCATCATGCAACTTTCGAATTCACTGAAGAAATAATAGTCTAGTCCTCAATTATGCTAAAACAGAACCATTAACCTCGAGTGTCAAGTGAGCATTTAATGCTTTCAAAGTAAATAAGGACTTCCAACTTAATGCATCTACAAAAACATTAGCTTTCCTGGGATGATAATCAATTACCATATCATAATCTTTTAGTAACTCTAGCCACCATTGTTGTCTCAAATTCAGTCTTTTTTAGTAATCAAGTACTTTAGGCTTTTATGATCTGTAAATTTGTGACACTTTTCACTATAGAGGTAATACTGTAAAAATGGCTAACTCTGAATCATGAGTCGAATAATTCCTCTTATGTGGCTTTAACTAATGAGAATCATATGCTATTACTATCTCGTCTTGCATTAACACACAACCTAGTCCACTGAGTGACGCATCACTATAAACAACAAATTCTTCTCCAGATTCAGGCTGTGTCAGTAATTGAGCTTCTGTCAACATCTTTTTCAATTGGTCAAAACTCTGTTGGCATTCATTTAGCCAAACAAACTGAACATTCTTCTATAACAACTTGGTCATCGGTGAAGCTATTATACAATTTTTTTAATAAAATGCCGATAATAACCTATTAATCCTAGAAAGCTTTGTACCTTAGAAACATTTTTCGGAGCTTTCCCATTGACAATGATAGATATCTTGCTCAGATCAACACGAATCCTTTCTGCAGAAATCACGTGCCTGAGAAATCCAACCTTTCTAAGCCAGAACTCACATTTACTGAATTTTAAATACAATTGTTTCTCATGCAGAATCTAGAATACAGTTCTCAAATGCTAAGCATGCTCAAATTCTATTTTTGAATATTTCAGTATATCATCAATAAACACAACTATAGATCTATCCAAATAATGCTAAAAAAATCGATTCATCAAATCCATGAAAGCAGTATGAACATTTGTTAATCTAAAAGGCAATACCAAAAATTCATAGTGATCGTATCGAGTTCAATTGCATATGGTAATTTGGTAATATCTCGATCTGAAATCTATCTTAGAAAACACAGTTGCACCCTTCAATTGATCAAATAATTAATTAATATGAGGTGAATGATATTTATTCTTTATTTTTACCTTATTCAGCTGTCTATAATCAATGCATAATATCAATGACCCATCTTTCCTTTTCACAAACAACACTGGCACACCCCAAGGAGATACACTCGACTGAATAAAACCTCCGTCTAACAAGTCTTGTAACTTTGCTTTAAGTTCTTTCAACTCAACTAGTGCCATTCTATACAGTGGAATTGATTTTGTTGCCGTCCCAAGTATCAGATCAATAACAAATTTGACCTCACATTCCAGTAGTAATCCCAGTAGTTCTTCAGGAAACACATCTGTACGTCTCCCCAAGATGATCAACACTTCCTTATCTACTTCAGAATCTAAGACAATAGAATCAGCAGGAAAAATAAACTTATCTACATGTACTAGGACATCCTCAATCTTTCTTTCTAGGTATGATAAAGAACGATTAGCCAGTTGAAGTGTCACAGTTGTAGGTCCTACTTCACCTGTTCCTAACATATTAAAAATAGTCTTGGCCATCAAGTTGATGCTTACTCCAAGATTGCATAAAGCTTTACCAAAGTAAGATTCTCCAATATTATAAGGTATAGTAAAGCTTTCAGGGTCCTTTATTTTCGGAGGTAGCTTGTTCTATAGGAACGCACTACACTTCTTCGTTGATGCTACGGTTTAGAACTTGACATAACTGGGCATTTGTTTTAAAGCTTCTACCAATGGTAAATTGATGTAAAGCTGCTTTAGAACATCTAAAAACTTCTTGAATACACCTCATGTTTCTGTTGCTTGAGTCTTTGTGGATACGGAGGTGCTAGAACTTTAGCTTGAATTGGACAACTTTTTTTAGGAATTGTATTTGCATCTGAAGAGGGTGTTAGCTTATCATAATTCACTAGTTTAGGTTTTATCTCTTTAGACTTTGTAGAATTTGGCTCTTCTGATTGTCAGTTGACTTTTCTCTTTCTTGGCAGGTTCTTCTTCAATCTTAACTACCTTGGGTTCCAAAGTCTTACCATTTCATAAAGCAACTACCTTGCAGTACCTCTTACCCAAGTTCCTTGGATTTTTTGTGTAACTCGGCAAGGCTCCTTGCGATCTATTATGAAGCTCCGTAACTAACTGACCTACTTAGGTCTCTAAATTTTTCAGTGTTGTTGCTTGACTTTGGATTAATGCGTCACTCTTATCCATGTATGCCTTCAATAAATTCTACAAATTATTAGACGGTTTAGCTTGTTGTGCCTTCTAAACTTGTTGATTGAACCCTTGAGGTTGATTTGGTATATGTTGTATGTCAGTGTTGTTTGGTCCAGTTTCTTGGTTTCTTTAGAAAAATTTTGAATGGTTTCGCCGTGAAAGATTATAGAAGTTAGACTATGGTCCTTGTCCACTTCTATTTTAGTGTTGATTCCCTACATAGTAAATAGATTTGGGATTTGATAGACAATTCTCGAAAGAATGACCATCCCTATAGTACATGCAAGAAATAACATCAAAGTGACTTGGTGGTTGAGCTGCAACATGATTTAAATCGTTAGTAGTAAATTGTTTCAACATTGAAGAGATAGAAGACATATGAGCTGAGAGTGAAGTAAGGGCATATACTTCATGCACTCTAACTACTCCTCTTCCTAGAGTTACTAAAATTTTTGACCACTAGTAATTGTTACTGTCTATTCTCTCAATGATCTCGTAAGCTTTATTATAAGACTTCAATAAGAGAGCACCATTCGTAGAAGCGTCTACCACCAACCTTGTGTGTGCGTTGAGACCATTATAAAATGTCTCCAATTGGATGCAATGTGGAATCTCATGTTGAGGGCATCTACGAAGTAACTCATTGAATCTTTCCCAATCCTCGTATAAGGATTCATCATTTATTTATTGAAAAGTGGTGATCTCATTCCACAACTTAGCATTTTTGCTAGGTAGGAAATACTTTACCAAAAAGTATTCAACTAATTATTGCCAAGTAGAAATTGAATTAGGTGGCAACGAATTAAGCCATGCTCGTGCTCTATCTTCTAACGAGCATGTAAACAACTTCAACCTCAATGCTTCTTCAGTTACACCAGCTATCTTGAAGGAATCACTCACTTCTATGTATAATCAAAGGTGAAGGTGTAGTTCCTTTGTGGGCATTCCACTAAATTGGCCTATTGTTTGAAGCATCTAAAACATTACATGCTTCAATTCAACCTGTGGTGTCTTGATCTCCGTCTCCTAATTCCCAGATTTAACTCATTAAAAAGGGGCACAGCATACTATCTTATAGCTCGATCCCTATCATCAGTAATAAGGATTAATTATGAACATTAGCTACTCCATTCCCTTGAACATCATTTTGATTTTCAAGGTCCATTTTGTTGCTTGTCTTTAGGCTAATCTTTCTCATCTTTTTTGTCAAAATGTCCACTCGATTTCATGGTCTGCAGGAAGTAAATCAATTATTTGATCTATGCTCATAAACACTTGAAAAGAAATCACAAAAAATAATTATTAATTAATTAATTAATTAATTAAAAATGAATAAACCAAATTGCAAGAAATAATTTCACAAATAATGATTAAATTAACAGTCCCCGACAACGGTGCCAAAAACATGTAACGAATAGGTTTGTGTAAGTATTCATGGTTTTTATCAAGTAATAAGTAAGTATAAGAGTTGTCATTTCCACAGGGACTGCATTTAAATCGATACTTGTAAAAATAACTATTCACAATTTGGTTAAGAAAAACACAATAATTTTGATTGATAGGTGTTAAATTAGTTTAGTTAAATGAAAGTTAACCTAAATGAAAATGAAAATGAAATGCAATGTAAGGTGATGGTTTAGCAACGATTTTCATGAATTAATAACAATGACATGAATAAGCTAGAATAACTACAACTTTTGACTCAATTCATTTTTCATCATGCATTACAATGTTCTAAAAATATTCTATGGCAACTTCATCTTTCATTAACTGGGAATCTTATATAAGTTCAATTGAATCTTATACTTATAAAAATATGCATAAACCAATGTCATAATTTAACTAAGGTTTCCTTAGTATTTATGTGAAGTAACAGGGACGGATTAAGTTTGAATTAATTAATCACATAAACCTAAAGTTATGCAAGGTAATAAGTTCTCTTATTTTATTACAAACCCCTAATTTATTCTTATTAAGATATAAATTAAGCATACATCTTCCAAATATCGTGTCCATTAGTTATGAGTAGCTATAAAAACTCTATATAATTTAAAGTTTACATGGCTCATCATAACGGATCCTTGCTTGCAACCCTCGAATAGTTTTCCCTTTTACATATTCATGATTAGGCTAGCTCTTGAACAACCTATCTTCCTCTAATTCTTGTTGGGTCTTCGCTCATGCTTGACCGGCTTTCCCCTCTATCCTTACCGTTTTCATAATTTTTGGTGGATTCTTCATGATTCGTTTTCTATACTTACACTTTCTATTAACTCTTCTTCTGCCCGCATGGTTTCTCAAACTTTACACACTAGCAATATACCCCACACTTGTGGTCCTGGAAGTCTCTATGGGTTGTCGTAGCCGAGCTATGGTCTTATACCCTTCTCACCTTATTTCTTACACCCCGACAGGTTTACCCCGTGTTTACTGTCCCGATGGACTTAACTCATATTTACTATCTCGGGGGACTATCTATGTTTACTGTCCTAGTAGACTATCTCTATTTTGTGTTCACTATCCTAGTGGACTATCTATGTTTTATGGATGCCCTGAAGTCTTTCATTGATAGTCTTACACTGATCTGCCATCCTGGCGTACTATCATATAATGTTGTGGAGTCTTTCATCCATGGTCTTGCTCATTATACCTGACTATCAAAGCATCTTTCATCTATGGTCTTACACCGTATACATTATATTGTGTACCATGTTGCCATGGTGTCTTTAATCCATGATATTACACTACGTACCTCATACTAGATTGTCATAGTATCTTTCATCTATAGTCTTACACCATATACTGTTATTATAGTGTCACCCCAAATGACCAGTGGATACTGTCACTACAATAAATACCTTTCTATGATGTTAGTTCCTAAATCCTCCCCCATTACCTCCTTTACACCACCTAGCATTAATACTTGAATACTGTAGTGTTCCCTCCATAAGGCCTAGAGTTTCACCCATGACAGTAATTAACAGGGTCACTCCTCATTTCCCATCCTAACTTCATCTATCCCATTGAGGTTTTTCCCACAGTCATGCAATGCATGCACATATAATCAATTTAATGTTTATGCAAACATGGTATACTCAAACAACATAGATCATAACAGTAGGTTTAGAGTCTAAAACTCACCTGAATCTTCACAGTTCCTATAACTTAGCTTTCTAGAACACCAGAGCTTCTATTCTCTTGGTAGCTAAGCATTACAACAAAAATTCTACTGGTTAAACTTACACTTCATCTTAAAAGCTTAAACTTTCATACACATTCAAAACCCCTAAAATGGTTCTAAAGGTTCGCAACCTTATTTACCTATTCTTACGCATACAAAAAGGCTAACAACCTTACTAGCTTGCTGGCTTCCTACTTTTCCATCTCCCTCTTGATAAAGTCTGCTCCATACAGGACCTTTCATGGCTATTCCTTCTTCAAGCTACCGAAGAAGGTGAAAAAAAGAAAATGAAACAAAATCGAGAAGAAAAATCATCCCTAGGAAGCCATTAATAGCTATTTATAGTCCTTCACGAACTATTGCCAACCTTATGAGAATTGCCTATAACTAATTATTATGTCTCCTACTAAGAAACTGGTTGGTTCCATTCTAATCGAACTAGGTTTGGTTCTCAACCATGCCCTATTCAGTTTCCAGCTTTCCCGTTTCTTCCAATATAGGCCGCCAACTTGTAGTCTCTTTTGATTTAGCCCTCCAATTATTTCAAGTTTCTGAGTTTATTAGAAATCAAGTGTTTTAAATCAAACACAATTCCCTTAATCAGACACAATCATCAAGGCTCTCCAGGTGTCATGCAAAATGACATATTTCCTACATATGACTTGACATGCTTCCTCTACGTGTCCCACCTATTGTGGGTACTAAAATGAATGAAGATGTTTGCAAAAATTGAACTCGCCACTAGCGGGTTCACAATGGAAGAGTTTTCCAAATGCAAAATAGGAATTTGCAGGATGTTGGAACAATCCGCAAAGGAATATGCCAAAATGAAACAAGTCAATTCTCGTGAATTTGACCCACTCACATGCCAGTCAACACCAAACTCTCTTGGTAAACCATCCAAAATATAGATTAGAAAATTTTGTGGTGTGACATTGAAGAATGACATGAAGGTTACATACCACTAATGAATTAAATATATATAAGTAAATGATATCGTGAAGAAATGAAAGAAAGAAGATTATGTGAATTAGAAGGATCAAGTATGATATATATTCAAGAGATTAAAGAAATTAGAAACAAGCAATTTGTTACAATAAAGTAATTTTAGTGACATGTAATACAAGGAAAGAATGTAAGGACAATATCAATCTAGGAATAAATTTTAAAAAAATAAAATTGAAATTGATCAAAGATCATTTAAAGGTATTTTTTATAGAAAAATTTCTCAGTAGATCTTAAGAGAAAATATACTAGATACAATTTGGAAGAGATAAATGAATTTATTTAGTGAAAGTGTATGGAGAAGTTGTAATCAGGAAGAAATAAATAACTTCAACACTTCAAGTTGGGTAAATTTCGAGGATAAAATTTCTTTTGGGGGTGAGAAATGTAACATCTTTAAAACCCCTAAGACGAGAATATTGTTAATACAATACGATAGTGTTAGAATTTTTGAAGATTGGCAGCCCCACCAACTTGAAAGATTTCAAGCCAATTAGCCTTTGTATGGTGTTTTACAAGATTATTGCAAAAACAAAAGCAAACCGTTTGCAAAATATGTTGGAATCGTATATAGATGAGGCACAAAGTGCCTTTGTACCAGGGTGTCTCATTACGGATAATGGTCTTCTAGCCTATGAGGTACTTCACACGCTTAAAAATAAGAGAATTGGAAGGAAAGGGTAGATGGCTTTGAAGCTCGATATGAGCAAAACCTACAATCGAGTAGAATGGCCTTTTATTGAGCTAATGATAAGAGTAATGGGTTTTGTGGATTCTTGGGTGAATTTCATAATGAGATGTATTAACTTAGTATCCTATGCTGTTATTCTAAATGGGCAGGCTAGTGGAACTTTTAAACTGGAAAGAGGATTGAGACAAGGTGACCCTTTGAGCCCCTATTTGTTCTTGTTTTATGAAGAAGGGATTTCAACGCTAATGAAACTTGCAAATTAGGAACGATTGATAAGGGGTATGAATGTTTGTAGAAAGGGGCCACGGATTACTCACTTTGTAACACCCCAAACCCGAGACCGTTGCCGGTGTAGGACACGAGGGGTAACAAGCCAAAACCACTTATGGCACCGACCAATTTGACATTCCCAGGCAAGCTGGAAAACTGCGTCGCTGTCGTCTTAAAAAGCATATCTCGAGTTTCAAAACTCGGAAACTGATTCCGTAAATTTTCCCTAAATTTAGACTCATATATCCATCCATGGATTTATTTCTAGAATTTTTGGTCAGGCCAATTGGTACAGTTTATTAGTTAAAGTCACCCATGTTACAGGGGTCGACTACACTGACCTTCGCGCGTTACAACTTGAATATCTCTCTGTACAGGGTTTCAATACTGATGCCGTTTGTTTCTTATGAAACTAGACTCAAAAATGAATCTGCAAATATAAGGAATGACTTCTAATTCATTCTGGATAATTTATGGTAAATTTTCAAAGTCGCGACAGGGGACCCAGAAACCGTTCTGGTCCTGTCCCACGAGAACTTTAATATCTCTCGGTATACTGTTGATATGATCGTTTCGTTACTTTCATATGAAAATAGACTCGTCAAGGTTCGATCGCATAATTTATTCACTATTTAACACCATTCCTACAAATTTTGGTGATTTTTCACATCCACGTCACTGCAGCTGGTAGCATCTGTTTTTAAGGTAGGATTTACCTATATTGTAGTTCCCATGGACCAACTATAGTCTAGTCATACTTAGGTCCACATATGATCATATTTAGCCATTCCAATGGCTGATCATGTGACCAACTCTCTCATTCCAAACCATAATCACATCATGAAACCAAATATAATTACAAACCACATATGGTCAAATTCCATACTCCACTTTTACGAACCATTTTCGCATGGCCGCACACATATACATCACAAAGTACTTAAAACAACCGAGGGTAGTCCTATACATGCCATATCCAAAACTCAACTAAAGGAGTACCAAAAGGGCTTTGATAGTGTGGTTGACTTCAACTTCTATGATCCCGAATCCGATCGCTAACGAGCAAAATCTATAAACAGAGAAACAAAGAAACGGAGTAAGCAATTTATGCTTAGTAAGTTTGAGCCATAATATACACACAACCAAGCATAGCATTCAAGTAGCTAAACAATAATTCATATGCACAATTTCTCAAAGACATGCTTACTTCACAATCCCAACTCTTATATTCATACACTAATAACGGCTTAGTCAAGGTCGATAACTCATTTATCATCGGAGCGAATACGCACATACACTTACTCATAGTGTGCAAAGCACACACGAAACGTACCTTGTTGTTGGGAATTTCACAAGCGTATTAACTGAAAATTTTTACAGCAAGTTCAAAGTTCTCGAATCACATACCTTCGGAGTTTATCCGGATATAGCTACTCGTTCAAACGCCGGGACATAGCCCGTTATGGTAACCCGCACGAATGCCTTCGGACTTAACCCGGATATCACAACTTCGCACAATTGCCTTCGGCTTAGCCCGGATATCATAACTCGCACAATTGCCTTGGGCTTAGCCCGGATGTCACAATTTGCACAATTGCCTTCGGCTTAGCCGGATATCACTCGAACATTTATACACATCTTTGTTTCAACTTCATAACACAACTTTTATGCACAATTCACTTAGCAAAAATATCATTTCGGCTCAATGGCCACATACAAAGGCACAATTTCGATTGCTTATTACTTCATTCAATCGAATCAAAATCTAAGTTTCGATACTCGAAAACTTACCTCGGACGTGGTCAAACGATTTCGATGGTTATTCGACGACTTTTTCCTTCCCCTTATCGGATTTAGCTCCTCTTTGCTCTTGAGCTTAATTTAACAAATAAATTGGTTTTATCATTTGAGCATCGAAAGGGGAATTCAAGATACCTTAATCTTGATGCAAGTATAGCCAAATCTCCTTCTAGATCTCTTCTAAACCAAAAAATGGAGCAAAAATCCCTCCTTCTTCCTTAGTTTTGGCTCAAAGAAAGGATGAACAAATTTTTTTCTTTCTTCCTTTACAACTCACGGCAATGGGGGAGATACCACACTCACACACATTTTTTTTTTCATTCTTTTCTTACCCATGCTTATTTGTTTATTATTTCTCCCTAATGCCCAACAAAACATGTTTCATGACATGTTTAGCCCATATTCTTTGTCATGGCCGCCACCACCTATAAAAGGGAATTTGACATGCAAGTCCATTGTTTTGCATGCATGCTTTAATTAGTCATCACACATTTCCCTTCATACTTTCAAAGTTCACTACTAAGTCCTTTCTAGTGAAATTCACCTTTATAACACTAAATCAATCATCAAAAATGTCACACACAAATTAACACATATCATAGGCATCAAAATAAATTTTAAATTATTTTTATGCCTCGGTTTTGTGGTCCCGAAACCACATTCTGACTAGGGTCAATTTTGGGCTGTCACACACTTAATGTTTGCAGACAATTGCTTACTCTTTGGGGAAGCGACACATGAGGGTGCTAATGCTCTAAAAAGAATCCTAAGGGAGTATGAAGACATTTCTGGGCAGTGCATCAATTTTGAGAAATCCACAGCATTTTTTAGCTCAAACACTACAAACGTGAGTAAAAATGTGGTTTCCCAAATCATGAACATACGGATTTCTACAGTACCAGAGAAGTACCTAAGCTACCAAACATTGTTAAATATGGTAAAAGAAAAGCTTTTCAGTGTCTTAAGGATAGGATGCGAGCAAAAATTTTGGGATGGAGTATTCGACATCTTTAACAGGAAGGCAAAGAGGTATCTATGTTATGTTTTTTATTACCAAAAGTGCTTTGTTTTGAATTCGAAAGTATTATTAGTCAATTCTGGCAGCATCAAAGTAGTAAAAAGCGTGGTATTCATTAGTGTACATGGAATCAATTATGGGAATTGAAAAGTTACAATGGCCTAGGTTTTCGCTCTTTATCTCAATTAAATTTAGCCTACTTGCCAAACAAGGATGTAGGTTGCTTCATTATCCAGATTCCTTATCAGTACATACTCTAAAAGTGAAATATTTTCCAAATACTAGCTTTATTAAGTCAAGTTTAGGACGACTACCTTCCTATACCTAGAGAAGCATATGGGCCACCAAGGGCATTTTGGAGGCTGAAATGTGCTGGAGAATTGGTTTGAGTATTAAGGTCTCAGTGAGGGCAGATGCATGGATACCTAGAAATCAAAATCAATGAATTCAAAATCCCATACAAGCTGATTCTATTCAAAGAGTGATAGGTTTAATATATCGGCAAACAAATAATTTGAAGGAGCATTTAATTAATTCTACCTTTGATGTTGATAATGCTTAGCAGATTTTAGCCATTCACCCCTTGTTCTACAAAAGGATGTTCGTGCTTGGAGTGGTGAAGCTAGGGGAAATATACAGTCTGAAGTTCTTACAAATGGTTGATACATAACCCTTATAGAATTTCTACCCTTACTCCAACTTATACAAAAGGCTCTAGAATATTGATATACCCTCCTAAATAAAAATTACAACATGGAGGATTATGAACAATTATGTACCTACTTATGCAAACCTATATTGCAAGAGCTTGATGAACTCTATGAGCTGTCCCCGCTACCACAATGGTGTGGAAATAGTTAAAGATCTTTTTCAAGAGTGTCTGCATACAAAGGAGATCTACAACAGTTAGGGTTCACACAATGTACACAGATCCAAATGACTCAAATGGCAAAATGGGTAAATAGTTTTTTTGAAATTAGGTCAATGTACCTTTGTCGATTGTTTCGCTATGGGTTGTGGGCAATCTGGACTGCACGCAGCAAATTGTTGCATGAAGGGCAAAGTGCAACTGCAAGGGAGATACTATATTCCATCAAGAAGTATTTGGGTGAAATTATGAGGGATAAAAGAAAATTGCAGAGCAAATCGTACCCGCTGATATGATTCGATCAACTTAAGGATGCTGCGGTGTTTTCAAAGATAGATCTCAGATCTGGGTATTATCAATTAAAGGTAAAGGAATGTGATGTACCGAAAACAACTTTTAGAACTCGGTATGTCACTATGAGTTCTTAGTTATGCCATTCTGTTTGAAAAATGCTCCTGCTGCTTTTATGGATTTAATGAATCGAATTTTTCAGTCTTACCTGGATAAATTTGTGGTAGTGTTTATTGATGATATACTGATTTATTCAAGAATAGAATCTGAACATGCTCAACACTTGAGAATTGTATTACAGATTTTGAGGGAAAAGCAGTTATATGCAAAATTCAGCAAATGTGAATTTTGGCTTCATGAAGTGGAATTCTTGGGTCACATTGTGTCAGCTGATGGTATACGAGTAGATCCGAACAAGGTGTCAGCAGTAATTAATTGGAAAACTCCAAAGAATGTTACGAAAGTACGAAGTTTTCTTGGGTTAGCTAGTTACTACCGTTAATTTGTGAATGATTTTTCAATGATTGCTTCACCAATGACCCAGTTACTACAGAAGAATGTTGAATTTGTATGGTCGAAAGAATGCCAACGAAGTTTTGAGCAGTAAAAGAAAAGGTTGACAGTGGCCCTAGTGTTGACTCAGCCTGAATCAGGTGTGCCGTATGTAGTATATAGTGATGCCTCTCTGAATGGTTTAGGTTGTGTACTGATGCAGTCAGGAAAGGTTGTAGCATATGCTTCTCAGCAGTTGAAACCACATGAGAGGAACTATCCTACACATGATCTTGAGCTAACTGCTATAGTATTTGCTCTAAAAATTTAGAGACACTACCTATATGGGGAGAAATGTTATGTGTATACAGACCATAAAAGTTTGAAATATTTAATGTCGCAGAAAGAGCAGAACTTGAGACAGAGGCGATGGTTAGAGTTATTGAAAGATTACGATCTTGTCATTGATTATCATCCGGGTAAGGCATATGTAATGGCAGATGCACTTAGTCGAAAATCGTCATTATTTGCTTTTAGGGCGTTAAATTCTTATTTGTCTGTTAATGAAGATGGTTCTGTGTTAGCCAAATTAAAGGAAAAACCAGTATTCTTTCAACAAATTCGGGAGTTGCAAGATGAAGATCCGAAGTTGGTGCTGAAACAAAAAATGGTTCAAGACAACATGAACTTAGAGTACTCTATTGATAATGGTGATATGTTATACTATCGCAATAGAATTTTTGTTCTGAATAATCCATAATTGAAGAATGATATCTTATCAGAGGCTCATAGTAGCATGTACTCGATTCATCCGGGCAGTACGACGATGTATTGTGATTTGAAGAAAATGTATTGGTGGCCAGGGATGAAACGAGAAATTTGTGAATTTGTAGCGAAATGCTTGATTTGTCAATAGGTAAAAGCAGAACATCAAGTACCCACGGGTTTATTACAACCTCTAATGATTCCAGAATGAAGCGGGAACATGTGACTATGGATTTTGTATCTGGATTGCCCGTGACTCTGAAGAAGAAAGATTCAATTTGGGTGATAGTAGACAGATTAACTAAGTCAGCGCATTTTATTCCAGTCACATTAGCGAAATTATATGTGTCAAAAATTGTAAGATTACATGGGGTGCCGACATCAATTATTTCAGATCGAGATCTGAGGTTTACTTCGAGATTTTGGAGTAAACTACAAGAAGCTTTGGGTACCAAATTAAAATTTAGTATAGCTTTTCATTCCTCAGATTGACGGGCAATCAGAACGAGTGATTCAGATTTTGGAAGATATGTTGAGGTGTTGTATACTCGAGTTCAGTGGTAGTTGGGAAAGGTATTTACCTTTACCTGAATTTGCTTATAATAATAGTTATCAAGCTAGTATCAAAATGGCACCGTTTGAAGCTTTGTATGGAAGAAAATGTAAAACTCTGTTGTATTGGTTAGAATTAAGTGAATCGAAATTAGTGGGAATGGATTTAATTCGGGAAACTGAAGAGAAAGTTCAGATTATTCAAGAAAGTTTAAAAGCTGCTTCCTATCGTCAGAAGTCCTATGCAGATTTGAAAAGAAGAGATATAGAGTTCAATGTAGGTGATCATGTGTTCTTGAAAGTTTCTCCGTGGAAGAAAATTCTACGGTTTGGTAGAAAAGGAAAGATTAGTCCACGATTTATCGGGCCATATGAGATCACTGAGAGAATTGGTCCAGTAGCTTATAGATTGGCCTTGCTCCGAAACTAGAGAAAATTCATAATGTATTTCATGTATCTATGTTGAGACGGTATGGTCTTCACATGTGATTTCTCATACTGAGATAGAGCTACAATCAGATATGACATATTCGAAGGAACCAATGAAAATATTAGCTTGGGAAGTTAAAGAACTACGGAATAAACGAGTACCGTTAGTAAAAGTGTTATGGCATCGACATGGATTGGAGGAGGCAACCTGGGAGATGAAAGAATCTATGAGATCACAGTATCCGCATTTGTTTTCAGGTACGAAATTTCGAGGATGAAATTTCCTAAGGGGGAGAGTTGTAACGGCCCAAAATTTCAGTGATATCGAAATAGTGATTTGAGATCACTAAATCTGACATGTGAGTTTAGATATTAGTAAGTAAAAGTTAAGTGTGGTTTTAGAAATAATTTTGAATTAGTGAAATTATGAATTAAAAGAAATTTGTAGATTAAAAGAGATAAAAATGAGGTATCGAGACCTCAAATTCATGAACTGGTCCATAAATATTTTTAGAAATATTCATGGAGTGTTAGTAAGTTAGTATTAAAGTTTCGTCAAGAAATATTAAGGTTTTGGTAGTCGATTGGGTAAAAAAGGACTAAATTGAATTAAGTGAAAAATTGTGAAATGTGATTAAATAGCTCTAGTAATAATTAAAGGAGGACTAAATAGGCAATTAAACACCTATTGTTGGACTTGACGTATGAGTGTGCAGGAAAAATAACAATCAAGTGTGAACAAGGGGCAAAATTGGAAATAGGGTAAAAATTAAATTGTAAAATATGATATATTAGGTAAAATCTAGAGTTTTCTTCATTTTTCTTTATCCTCTCCAGCAAAAACACCATTGAAGGGTTCTTTTAAGCTGGTCTCTCATATTTTTACTACATGTAAGCTCAATTCTTGATTATTTCTTGTAAATTTTGTGTTTTTGAGACTTTTACAACTAGGTCCACTTGTTTAATTCATTAGTTTTTGAATTCATGGGTAATTTTGAAAGTTTCCATGAATAAGTACTGAAAGTTTATGATGATTTATCATGGAATTAAGGTTTTAATTTCATTATATTATGATTTTATGAAGAGATTTGCATAGAAATTTATTTTAGGACCTAATTGTGAAAATTGTTGGAATTAGGTTTTTGTGTTGAAGCTTGGAATGTCAAAGACTGTGAAATAGTTTGTAGAGTTTAGATAAAATGATATTTGAAAGGAATTAGTTTAATTTATGAATGAATTGAGTAGGGACCAAATTGTAAAAATTAAAAAGTTTGGGTAATTGTGTAATTTTGAAAATTAAGGGCATAAATTGTGAAATAGAATGGAATTGAAATAGATGCTAATGAAGGAATGATTTTATAATTATAGATCAAGAAAACGAAGTGAATTGTGGAAAGGAGAAAATTCAAGAATAGTCCTTGAATTTCTATGACTTTTGCAAATTAGCCCAGGTAAGTTCATATGGCAAAAATTTCAATGTTTGATATGAAAATCTTATGATTGTTAAAGTATTTTATTGTAGATGTAAACTATCAAATTGTATTAACTAATAAATCATGTATGACTAAAAGAACAAATTTGTTGGAACAATGGTTTTGAGTGCTTTCATTTTATAACCATAATGAATTGACGGAAAAGATGTGATATGTACTTTCGTATAAGACCATAGCTGGGCTATGGCATCGGTACAATGTGATAATGTGATTCCGTATAAGACCATATCTGGGATATGGCATCAGTATGATATGTGATCCATATAAGACCATGACAGGGCTATGGCTTCGGTGTGTGATGTGTGACAATGGGAAAGTCCATAGTTTACTATGGCAATGTGATAATGAAACACTCAATTCCATTATTGTTCCCTAATTTGACAATGGAAATAAATAAGAAGTGGGCCCAAAAGAATTAAGTTCGTGAATTGCATCATGAAAATTATTCAAATGAGTTTATTAATGAAGTTGTGATTTGCAGGATGAAATAGTTTAACTAATACATATATAATTGTGTACAGTGTTTGGTAAGATTTGTGTTATTATGCTTATGAGCTTACTAAGCTTCTATAAGCTTACTTGTGTATGTGATTTGTTTTGTAGATTGACTTATATACATACGGAGGATCGGATCTACATCAAGGGTCACACTATCCAGATTTACTCCGGTAGATTTTGTTAAACAACTTTTTGGTTTATATGGCATGTATAGGAGTTGATTTGATAATGTAATTGTGTGAATGATTAAGTATGCAAAGCATGTTGAATGTGATGTTTTATGTTTGAAAATGAAATATACATGTTTTGGTTTAAAATAAATGATTTGATGGATTCTATTAGTGTATAGTTGTGTTTAAGTACAGGAAATGGATAAATGAATGTTATTTGATCAACATTTTACAAGTCAATGTTTTGGGCATGATCTAGGTGTGTTTGATATGTGAAAATGCCTAAAAATGGTGAAAAATGAGGTTTTCACACGGCCAAGTCACATGGGCGTGTGCCCAGGCCGTGTGGAAAAGTCAGAATCTGCCCATGGGCAGGCCACACGGGCATGTGCCCCTATCTTCAAGGAAAAATTTCTAAAGTTTTCAGTTTAGTTCCGAATCACTTCTAAAACATATATTAGGCCCTGTAGGCCCATATTAAGGACTTTAAGATGAAATTTTATAAGAATTGATTTGGAATGTAAAGCTTATGACTCGGTTTTGTATAAATGTTAGCATATAATTTCGGTAATTCCTCATAACCCTATTCCGATGACAGCTTGGGGTTAGGAGGTGTTACAGTACCAGTGAGGGTACATTGGTTACGCATATTAGGTGATAAATTTGGTGTATCTTAGGCATGTTTAATCGTGTTATGTATAGGTTAAATGATTAGCAATTGACTTTCTTAGTGTCCAAATAAATAGGAAATGGTAAACTTGTGATTTAAGGCACATTTTAAGTCCACACGACTAGACACACGGGCGTGTGACTTGGCCGTGTGAGACACACGGCTACCACATAGGCGTGTGAGGCCATTTTGATAGGGTACATGGTCTGGCACACGGGCGTGTGGCTTGGCCATGTGACCCAAGTTAGTGAGTTACACGGGCATGAACATGAGCTGGGACACGGTCATGTGTCCCTACTTCGAATGCTCACACAGCCGTGTGACCCCTACAATTAAAATTTTTATAATTGTTTCCTAAACTTCCAGAATTATTTCAAATTAGTCCCTGCCTATTTTTTGAACTATTTTAAGTGCATTCCACTAACATCATCGAAGATAATTAAAAATATAATCGTAGACGAAGTATGGACTACTAATTTGATGCTAATAATTGGAATAGCCTTATATGTATTCGAATTCTAACATTCTAGAAGGGAAAAATAGTGATAAGAGTGTAGACAATGGAAGACCAAGTTTAGAATGCATAGCATAATTTATTATTCGAATGTACATGAATCTAGCATGAAAGTATTAGATTTTCGTGACCTACCCCTGCATATTATAATGTTATTAGTTAGTTTATATGTTGATTATGATTGAATTAATTATTTGATTCATTAGTAATGCTCGTGACCCTAATCCGACAATGGGGAGGGGTTAGGGGAGTTATAAAATGAACAAGTGGAGAATGAATAAATGAATGATTTATTTATTGATGAGTGATGGATATGAGAATGAGATGTGGTATTTATAGTAAAAGGTTGATATGAGAGTTTTCTAAAAATAGCTTGAGGGATCCCTTGAAATGCACCCCGTCTTGGCCGGCCATGAAATGTGGAAAGTGGCTGATTTTTTTTCTTGATTTTCTTGCTTAATTCTAGCTTGATTTGTGCTAGGGGTTGGACGGTTTCTTGGGCAATATTTGGGAGCTAATTTTTTATTCTTTCCAAAGTGGAAAGGCCTACAAATAAATCTTCCAAAAGCTGATTTTGGGTTGCTCATATGCTTGCCAAATTTGGACTTCTCTTCCACTTGATGGATGATTTTGTGACCTAATTTAGGACACAATTAGATTTCTTTTCAGCAGCAAACTTCAACTGAATCAAGGTAAATTTTTTGAACCCAATCATGCTCCAGCCGTCCATATGATTTGTTCTAGTGTGACATTTAATTCCATGGTCTCACTGTAATATATTAAGCACTTTATTAAACATGCAACAATATAACTTAATTTTATGCAAAATTAACTCTAAAAATTAATAAAATTACAAACTTGCTAAAATCATGTTCAATGTCTTAATATGAATTAAATTCTTATAATTTTCTAACAATATACTCAAAATTTGCTCAAATATTAAGTAAAAAGATGTTAAATAACTCTATATAATTTAGACTTATCAGGAACCTAATCCCTTACTAAGCATACTTACTGAGAACAAATTGAACGAAAATAACTATAAGGAATGGAAAGGAACCTCATGATTTTCTTAAGCTGTGAGAAACTAAAAACAATTCTTGATAATAAATTCCCACCGGCCACTCAAGTTGAGGTCAGAAAATGGTGGGAGGAGTTTAATGAGATAGCTCATTGCTACATGCTGGCAAGCATGACTAGCACCTTTTATAAGCAACAAGAGAGTTGTAAGACTGCTAAAGTAATTCTAGACAAACTAGAGGACATGTTTAAAGGCCAAGTTGCCTTGGCTCGATGATAACTCTTGAAAGGAGTTATACTTCATGCCTTTAGACCTAGCTAATTGCTTGTACTTAGGTGCATTTAGTTGTATTTTAGGACATTTCATTCGTATTTGCATCATTTCATTAGGAGCTTGGACTGTGCTTAAATATTAGGTACTTTTAATTACTTGTGGTAGGGCTATGTTTGGTGGTTTGGCAGGTGCAGGAACGAGAAATAAAGGAGTGAAGGTTTGTTGGGTCAAACGGTTGGACATTTTGTTAGCACAAATGTCGTGGCAATTCCAGGAAGACCAATTCAACACTCAACGATACTAGTTTCAGCCCAACTATACTTGTACAAGAAAAAACCTGCCTAAAAAAGAGAAAATAATCCTTGGATGTTGGTGTTTATCCTAGAAAAATGAATTTAAAAAGAGGAGAAGATAATCTTGGGTTGTTGAAAAAAGAATTTAAAAAGAGAAGATAAACATGGTTTGTTGGATTTACCCTAGGGAAAAAGCTATAAAAAGAAAAAGGAGGAATGGCTAAGCAGTGACGAAAAGAGGAAGACAAAGGCAGTCCCTCCCAGCCATTGTAAGACATTGTGCTACTAGAGTGTGAACTGGACATGTAGAAGCTATCTTCTCGAATCTTTCATATTTCTTAGTTTGTTCTTCCGTGAATTGAATGATGAATATGGTGTTGGATGTTATTTTGGTTTTGAATTTTATGTGCCAACCCATGAGCTAAATCTTATAAGGTTGGGATTACATGATGAAACCTTTATTTTCTTTAATGGTTAAAGCATATATCTGAATTAATTTACTATTTCAATCAATTGTTTTTTGTATGCGTGCAATCTCTAGACATAGACGAATACGCAGCATGCCCATAAACTAATTTAATTCTGAAAAGGTTGGATTAGTTGGATCAAAATTAAATGATATGAGAAACTACTCGATCAATACTTGCAGTAAACTCTAGACATGGAGCAGCATTTATACAGAAGGAAAACAATGCAAGGTACCATATTCAGGCCTACAGACATAGGCAAGGTAACTTGAAGTTTTTGCTCTTGAAATAAGTAGACCATTTTAGGACTCTTCTAAGTAGTAAACTGAGTATGATTTTGCCGAGGCATTATTGACAGTATGGGTAGATTCTTAGTAATCCGAACCTTCCAAATCAACATCATATATCCTTTATTCTTTGTCGTTGTATCTTTACCATATCATTCTTAGTTATTTACATCATATATCCTTTATTTTTTGTCATTGCATCTTTACCATATCATTATTAGTTATTTACTTGATCAATTATAATATTCCCATAGTAATTCTCATAATTGCCATTACATCTCTACTCTCGTTTTGTCATAGCTTCCAAGTATTCATTAATTCCACATATTGCATACTTCATTATTCATTTTAATTTCCACTTCATACTTACCATAGCTTTACCATAGCATTAAATTTTATTACAATAACTTGACCCCCTTTGTGCCTCAATCCGATCCTCATAGGAATGATAATCACTTTATTACTTGATTCGACGTGTATACTTGCACAATTTGCATATCATATTCACTCTTGACATGTTTTTGGCGCCGTTGTCAAGGATCATTAATTTGGTGAAATTTGGTTTTGTTATTTTACTTAGTTCCATTAGCTTTATTTAACTTAGTTGTATTTAATTGTTACAGGTTTGTCATCAGTATATAAGAAGTGGCATTCCTGCTAACAAAGAGTATCCTTTTGACCTAGAAATTAAAAGAACTGTGAAAAATGGCTAGGAACGAGAATGATTCTGGTTTTAATGATAATTCGAATGATCAAGATGTTAATCCTCCAGTTCATAGGTTGATAGATGATCGACACAGACCAATTTGAGAGCATGTTGTTCCAATTTTGGATGACCTAAATCTAAGGATATTCAAACCAAAAATATAGACTTAGCAATTTAAGTTGAAACCGTTAAGGTTTCAGATGTTGCAAACAATAGGACAGTTTGGTGGACTACCTACTGAAGATCCAATACATCATTTACGACTTCTTCTAGAGGTTTGTGACTCGTTTAGACAACAAGGTGATCCTAAAGATTCTCTACAACTTAAGTTGTTTCCATATTCTTTAAGAGGTCATTCGAAAGCATGGTTAAATGCTTTACAGTCGGGAAAAGTGGCATCATGTAATGATCTTTGTCAGATGTTTTTGCTACGGTATAATCCACCAAATATGGATGTCTAGTTTAGAAATGACATCACATCTTTTCAGTAATCAGAGGATGAAACACTATATGAAGCTTGAGAATAATTTAAACAGTTAATTCAGAAATGTTTGATGCATGGATTTCAGCACTAGACTCAGATGGAGATGTTTTTTAATGGGTTGAATGCACATACGAAGATTATAACAACCCGTTTATAGTTAAATTGAACCGTGGTTTTGGGACCACAAATTTATGGTCAAAATATTTATTTTATTATTATTTTAATGTTTACAGCATGATTGAGTGATTGTGTGAAAATTTCGTTAAGAAATATTATCGTTTGATTGGTCAATTTGATAAAAAGGACTAAATCACGTAAATTGTGAAAGTGGAGTTCCATTAGCTAAAGGTATCTAATATCTATGGAACCTTAATTTAGAGGTCCTTATGTTGTAATTAGACCATTACAATAGTAAGTGGACAAATATTGGACATTAAATGGATGATATTAATAGTTTTTCATTAAGGTTAAAATAGTAATTAGTATAATTAACTTATATTGATTAAAACAAAAACAATTTGGTGTTCATATTCATCATCTTTAACCGATTGGAGAAAGAAAAATAAATTTTGGAGAGCATTTTAGGGTTTGGTCACTCATTAGCTCAATTGCCAAGTGATTTTGACTCGATTTTTAATGAGTTCTATGTTTTTGAGATCATTGCAGCTTAGTCCAGCTAGCTCAGGGACTAATTTGTAAAAATTTTAAAGATTTTGAATTTTTCCATTGATGAATATGTATGATTTTTGATGATTGATGATAGATTTTGAATGTTTGTTGATAGTTAAACAAGTTTTGTTAAGTAATTTTTAGTGAAAATGCAAAATAGGGATTAAATTGAGAAATGTGTAAATTTAGTGGTTGAATTGTGAAATAAATGAAAAATATGGGCTAATATGAGTACTAGAGAAATTTGGCTAGCATGGGTTGTGGTTAAATTGCATGAATTTGTGATTTTTTTTAAATAAGGACTAAATTGTAAAAGATGTGAAATATTAGGGGCAATTGTGTAAAAATGCCTTAAAGTAAAGTTTGGAAAAAATTGAATAAATAGATGATTAAATGAGTTGAATTTGATATTATAGATCAAGAAAAATGAAATACGGACTTAGATCGAGGGAAGAACAAGGTCTTGAATTAGTTGACTCACGTTATTGTTTTTACATCCAAGGTAAGTTCGTATGTAATAAGCATTGTTATAATTATGTTTTAAATGCTTTGATATTGCATAAATTGTGAATACGAGATTAAAGTTATGTTTGACAATGGTTCGGCTATATATGGCACTTAGTGTGCGATTCGAGATAGCTTTGGTTATGTATGGCACTTAGTGTGCGATTTGAGATAGCTTCGGCTATGTATGGCACTTAGTGTGCGATTTGAGATAGCTTCGGCTATGTATGGCACTTAGCGTGCGAGATTAAAATAGATTCGGCTATGTAATGGCACTTAGTGTACGAGATATTGAGTATTCAACAATATTTCGATCAGGTCTGAGTTGGCTACGAGTTTGTACAGATATGTACATGGAAAGTATGAGTTTCAATTAGAAGAAGTTATGAATTTTCATATAAGTATATGATTAAGCATATGGGAAGCTTGTTGTGACTATGAATTACGTGTTAAATAGTTCAAGTTATTGATTTGTGTAATATGATTTGTTGAGTTTAATTTATACGAGCTTACTAAGCTTCATAGCTTACTTTGTGTATTTTCTTGTGTTTTATAGTGATATCGAAGCTAACTCGGAATCGGGGATCGTCGGAGATCATTTCACACTGTCACCTATCACTTGGTACTTTTGAACTTTGGTATTTTAAGTATATGGTATGTATAGGTATCTTGAGTCATTTTGATTATGGATTAATAATGATTTTGGCCATTTATAATGGCTTGTAAATGTATATATTTGGTTTGTAAATATAGCCATGAGATTTGGCTTAATTTGGTGGATTTAGTTATGTACTTATATGTGCATATATGGTTGATTTTGAGTTCATGGATGGATATGTGAATGATCATATTATGAGGTTTGGGGAATTGGTATCATGCTTGTGTATTGGTACAAAATGAGATATGTTAGGCAAAGGCTTAATTAGTTGATTAATATATGTATTTTAATATGTTTTGCTTGAGTAAAACTTGAGATATAAGCATATTGGTTGCTAGTGTTAGAAAAGGTATGAATTAGCCTTGATTGTGGCTAAATTGCATGTTTATTTATATTATGGATTAGTGCCATTTTGGTTGTTTAGGTGAACACAAATGTGGGAGAAAAATTGGCTTGGTAAATAGCCTATTTTTGTCCACACAGGCAGAGACACGGGCGTGTGTCTCAGCCGTGTGTGACACACGATCATGTTACACGACCGTGTGTCCCTTGGTATTGAAATTGAAATAAAGTCAGTATGCTCCACACGGTCTCACACACGGGCATGTGATCAACTGTGTCTCACAAGTCAGTATACCCCCTAATTGGCACATGGCCTAGCACACAAGCGTGTGACTTGGCTGTGTTTCATAAGTTAGTATACCCTACAAGTTTGGCACGGCCTGGCACACGGGTGTGTGTGGCCACTTCGAAAGGCACACGGGCATGTGGTTGGCCGTGTGACCCAAGTCAGTACCCTCACTTGTTTGGACACGGGGTAGGACACGAGCTGGGACACAGCCATGTACTCCTATTTCGAATGTTCACACGGCCTGTGACACGGGCATGCCTGGTGGTTGTGTGAGACACATGGTCTAGCCACACGGGCGTATGTCCCCTGTTTTGAGAAAAAATTTCTAAGTGTGGAAAAGTTTCTGGAGTTATCAGTTTAGTCCCGAACCACTTCTAATGCATGTTTAAGGCCTCGTAGGCTCGTTTAAGGGACACTATGATTGGTTGTAATCGAATTGTATATGAAATGTGTGTTTAAAACTATTGTAAGTTCGGTAATGCTCTGTAACCCTATTCCTGTATTGAATACGGGTGAGGGGTGTTACAAGAATGGTAGTTGATGCTTCTACCAATGGTACTTTATTAGATAAATCTTACAATGAAGTGTATAAGATTTTGGAACGAATTGCCAACAATGATTACCAATATCCTACCACGCAAGTTGGGACTGGCGGGAGAGCTGCTGGCAGCATGGAACTTGATGCAATCACTTCATTGACTACCCAAGTATCTTCTTTAACTAATATGTTAAGATAATGAAAAGGCCAATTATAGTTTAGGAGATGAAATTAGTCGAGCTAGCATGTGTTTATTGGGGTAAAGACCATGTGTTTGATGAATGCCCAGCAAACCTAACATCTATGTGCTACATGGGTAATTTCAACCAAAATAATAATCCTTATTCCAACACATATAACCCAGGGTGAAAGCAGCATCCAAACTTTAGTTGGAATAATCAAGGTACGAGGGACTCAAATAATGTTGCAAGACAAAATGCCATCAATGCATTGTCTGGTTATGCTCAACTTATGTTGAGGCAAAATGTCCAACAAGGTCAGCCATCATCATAATCACTATCTACTGAGGACTTGTTAAAATAATTTATGGCCAAGAGTGATGTCGTAATTTAGAGTCAAGTTGCGTCCTACGAGCTCTTGAGAATCAAGAGGGGCAAATAGCAAATGCTTTAAATTTGATACCAAAAGGACCTTTGCCAAGTGATACTGAGAATTCAAGATCACAAGGGAAGGAGCATTGCAAAGCAATCACTCTTAGAAATGGAACTTAGTTGAATAATGTTGTTAAAGATTCCATGACAGAAGAGGACGACTCAAGACTCGATCATGAAAAGATCTCAGAATCAATTGAAAAGCATACAACATCTGAAAAGGATAAGTAGAAAAATGTTATGGAAAAATCAGATTATGTTTCCAACAAAAATGCCACAACAAAACAATATCAGCAACCTGAAGGAAGACCACCTCTACCTTTTCCTCAACGATTTCATAATTCTAAGTAGAATGTTAGTTCAAAAGATTTTTGGATGTATTGAAGCAAATCCATATCAACATACCACTGGTAGAAGCTTTGGAGCAAATGCCCAACTTTGTCAAATTTATGAAAGATATATTGTCAAAGAAGGGCAAATTAGGAGAATTTGAAACTGTAGCTCTCATTAAAAGGTTCACAGCAATGTTGATGAATAAATTACCTCTAAAGTTGAAGGACCCAGGGAGTTTCACTAGCCCATGTTTAATTGGAAATCATTATATTGGTAAGGCATTATGTGATTTAGGAGCAAGTATAAATCTAGTGCCTCTGTCTACTTTCAAGAAGATAGGAATTAGGAAGGCAAGACCGACAATAGTCACACTGCAACTAGCTGATTTGTCTTACACACATCTGGAAGGTAAAACTGAAGACGTGCTAGTAAGAGTAGATAAATTTATTTTTCCTATGGATTTCCTTATTTTAGAATTTAAATATAACCAAAATGTACCAATTATTCTTGGAAGACCTTTTCTTGCTACAGGTAGAACTTTAATCGATGTGCAGAAAAGTGAACTAACCATGAGGATGAATGATCAGCAGGTTACATTCAATGCACTAAAATGTGCTGGTGAGAATGAAGAATGTTGTGCAATTGACTTAATAGAAACAATAGTGCAGGAAGAGTTCATGAGATTTTGCCACAGCAATTCTGATAATGATGAAGATTCATTTAAATAAAGACCCTTGTGCACTTTGTTAGAGCAAAATAGACATTTTAATTTTGATGAACAATGCTTGGTAGCTTTTGTATATCTTCATGGAGCTATTGATGTCAAGGACATGAAAACGAGGGACACATTTAAAGTTAATGGACAACGCTTGAAGCACTACTAGGGTGCTCATGTAAAGCAAGACAAACAATCCATTGATCTTCGAGATGTTTAACTTCAACATCTTGAAAATTCTTTTTATTCCATTTTGTAGATTTAAATTGCTCTTAGTTATTTCATTTCCTTTGTTTAATAAACTGTAAGAGAGGAAGGGGTCGTTGACATAGAGCCCGTTGAGACGAATCCTGCCAATCAAGAGAATGCGCCCAGAGCATCAGAGGAAGAACCAGAGAAAATATAGTTTGTCAGCATTGAGACTGACCATGAGGACGAAGTGGAAGCAAGTCCCTCAGTTGCATCACCAGTTGATAGCATTGTGGTTGTACCACCTCCTTTACTGAACTGTAACTGCCCAAGATCATGACATTGATTGGTTGATTGATGATGTAACACCGCTTACCCAAGGCCGTGGCCAGAGTCAAACACGAGGAGTTACCGGGCTTAGCTTACTAATTTGGGGCATAAAAATTTTCTTTTAAAAATTAATTTAGTTTCATTAATGCAATATGTCCCTAAAAATGGTCCTCGAGACCCTAAAACATGATATTGAAATGGTTCGGGAACAAACCAGAATCAATAAAAATTTTCCGATCACTTAAACAAATCAAAACAATTTATTTCATCTTTCATAAATAAACTATCCATCTGCGTCATAGTCACTAAATAAATCATAACTCGAGTTACGAATCTCGAAATTCAAATCCGTAAATTTTCTATGAAACTAGGCTCATATATCTTCTTACTAAATTTGTTTCAGAATTTTTGGTCTAGCCAATTAGTACAGTTTATTAGTTAAAGTTTCCCCTGTTTCAATGTTTCGCTGCTCTGACCTCTGTTCACTACGAATTAATTTTCTCCCTATACAGAATTCAAATAACCATGTCATTATATAAAGTATAACTCCTAATTATTTTTGTAAAATTTTTATTGAATTTCTAAAGTCAGAACAGGGGATTCAGAAATCACTCTGACCCTATCTCACCAAAATTTAAATATCTCATAAAATACAACTTTTTTATTTACTTTGTTTCTTTCATATGAAAATAGACTTAATAAGCTTTAATTTTATATCTCATTCACAATCTAAATCCATTTCTACTATTTTTAGTCATTTTTCAAATTCACATCATTACTGCTGTCCGATATTGTTTTAAAACTAATTTCACCTTTTTCATAATTTCCATGGAATAACTAGCATTTAGGCATACATAACACCAAACATGTCCTTGACTAGCCATTCCAATAGCTAATCATTATCAAGCATTTGCATACCATTCATTAGCCATATCATAAGATCATACACACAAAATGGCTACAATGCTATACATGCCTTACTCAAAATGAAACGTCTAGTTATACCAAAATAATCTTTGTGATAGTGTGCCCGGACCTCCGACATATTTTACGATCCCCGAGTTAGCTTGACAAGATGAAAAAAAAGAAGAAAAATGAAGGGGGTAAGCATAAAGCTTAGTAAGTTTGCATGCAAATAAATAACAACATTCATAAGAATTATCTTACTACTTGGCATGATACTAATTAATGCAACTTCATTAATTGTCATAGACATATTTTAAACTTCTTCACTTACTTAAATACTTACTTACTTAATCAAATTTATTAATACATTTTACTTTCCTCTTTCCTTATCAAGCATACATGAACATTATGTACTTACTTTTGCTCTTCTAGCATGAACTTGTCTTACCTTTTTAGTATAACTCGTCTTACCTTACCTTACCTTGATCTTCTCTTTAAATTTTCCTGTTGAACCATTTAGAATACTAAGGATACAAGGGTACCTTACCATTTCCATGACTTGTCATGGTCTCACGTGGTATCCTTTTGAAACTTACCATTGCCATGTCTCGACATGGTCTTATATGGTATCCTTGCTTTATGAACTCACCAATGCCATGCCTTGGCATGGTCTTACATGGGACCTTTGCCTTATAGTAACTTATCAATGCCATGTCTTGACATGGTCTTACATGGTATCCTTGCCTTAGAAGCCTTACCAATTTTCATGCCTTTGCATGGTCTTACATGGTATCCTTAAACCTTAATGTCATGACATTTGTATCCTACACATTCCTAAGGTTCAACCCGGACTTACTTAAATTACTTCTCTGTCAATTCATGCTTGAGTCTTCTTTGAATAATTTCATAAAATAAATATACACATGCTGGAAATTAACAATATTAACATAAAATAATAGAATATTGCATTTATTTACCACAAACTTACCTCGAAACAAAATACGATCAACTATATCGATTTAGTCCACTATTTTTTTCTTTCCCTGGTCTAACTCCAGATTTTGTTCTTCTTGATCTATAATAACAAATTTAGCTTATTTAATACTCACATTTGTTATAACAGTCCTTGACTCAAACTTTGGCAAAATTATACTTTTGCCCCTAAACTTTTACATTTTGCACTTTTTCCCCAAGGCTCGAAAATTAAACTTCATCCTATTTTCTTATGTTTTATGACATGCGGATCATTTTTCCCTTCTATGGCAACATCAAATTCTCACTCTAACATGTACTTAGGAGCATTAGGTATTTTTACCGATTATGTTGTTTTACTCATTTTCACGTAAAATCGCTTAGCAAAAGTTGTTTAACACAATTTAAAGATTCATATTCTACCATCAAACATCAAAATAAACACATTTCACCTATGGGTATTTTTTCAAATATAAACCCTAGGTTAAATTATTGCTAGAATAAGCTTAATCAAGTTATAAGGACTCCAAAAACGTAAAGAACATTAAAAACGGGGCTTGGAATCACTTACTATGGAGCTTGGAAGCTTGAAACAAACCCTAGCTATGGAGAACCCTTGACATTCGGCCTAAGGAAGAAGATGAGCACATTTTTTCCATCTTTTTCCCTTTTTAATTCTTTTATTTGACACTTTACTAAAATGCCCTTCATTAAAATTTTTAGTTATTTCTACCTATGTATATCCATTTTTGTCCATGAAAGTATAATGGTCTAATTTCCATTTAAGGACCTCTACTTCAATTATGCACTTCAATTTAATCCCTTAGCATTTAGAACTCAAATTTATCAATTTTTTCAATTAAGCCCTAATATGCAAATCGGACATGCAATCACTGAAATTTTCTTATCGGTATTCTAACACATGCATCTAATCACTCGGTAAATCATAAAATTAATCGCAATAAACTTTTCTATCTCATATTCGTGGTTTTGAAGCCACTATTTCGTTTAGGCCCTATTTCGGCATGTTATATTTCTCCCCCTTTTAGGGATTTTCGTCCCAAAAATCTTACCCGTGAAGAAATTTTGGTTCTGTTTTCGCATAGCCTCTTCTGGCTCCCATGTAACCTCGTCTACCCCATGTCTATTCCATAATACTTTCACAAGTGCAATACTTTTATTCCTTAATTGCTTTAGCTCTCGAGCTAGAATCTTTACCGGGTTTTCACCATAAGTCATGTCTGGCTGAATCTCAACCTCTGTCTGAGAAATCACATATGACAGATCTGAACGATAACGACGTAAGATAGACACATGAAATACATCATGAATCTTCTCTAACTCAATTGGAAAAGTTAACCGATATGCTAATGGTCTGACTCTCTCAATCACTTCAAACGGTCCAATAAAACGTGGACTTAGTTTGCCTTTCTTGCCAAATCTGAGAACTTTCTTCCACGGGGATACTTTCAAAAACACTTTGTCGCCAACTTGATACTCAATCTCTTTTCTCTTCAAATCTGCATACGACTTACATGCATGCGAAGTCGCTTTCAAGCAATCTCTGATGACTTTTACTTTCTTTTCTATTTCATTAACTAGATCAACCCCGTAAATCTGATTTTCCTTAAGCTCTGTCCAATAAAAAGGTGTGAGACATTTATGTCCATACAAAGCTTCATAAGGTACCATATTCAAACTTGACTAATAACTATTATTGTAGGTAAACTCTACTAATGGTATGTACTTTTCTAAACTACCTTGAAATTCCAGTACACAGCATCTAAGCATATCTTCAAGTACCTGAATAACTCTCTCTGACTGACCGTCAGTCTGAGGATGGAAAGCTGTGCTAAAACTCAACTTTGTGCCCAAAGCTTCCTATAACTTCTTCCAAAATCATGAAGTAAATCTCGAATCTCTATCTGAAATGATCGATAATGGTATCCCGTGTAGTCTGACTATCTCTGAAATATACAACTCGGCCAACTTGTCAAGTGAATAATCCATACGAACTGGGATAAAATGAGCCGACTTCGTTAACTTATCAATCATAACCTATACTACATCTTTCTTTTTTGGTGTCAACGACAATCCTGTCACAAAATCCATAGTAACTCGATCCCATTTCCATTCAGGGACTAGCACAGGCTGCAATAAACCTGAAGGTACCTGATGTTTGGCCTTTACCTACTGATAGATCAAGCATCTAGAAACAAACTCTAAAATGTCCCTTTTCATTCCTACCCACCAGTACATTTTCTTCAAATCATTATACATCTTTGTACTACCTAGATGAATAGACAAAGAACTACTATGTGCTTCCTGTAAGATCTTTCGAATAAACTCACCATTCTTCAGTACACATGCCCTATCTCTGAACATCAAACAACCGTCAGAACTGGTCTGAAAATCTAACTCTATATCTGACTCACACTAAGCTCTTTTGGCTAGCAACTCAACATCATTTTTCTAAGCTTCTTCAAGAAACATTGGTTTAGCTCTCAACTCAGCTAAGATAAAACCATCATCTGATAAGGCTAGACTAGTGTTCAAAGCACTTAATGCAAACAAAGATTTCCTACTCGAAGCATCAGCAACAATGTTTGCCTGGGTGATAATCGATCACTAGCTCATAATCTTTAATCAACTCTAGCCATCTTCTTTGCCTCAAGTTCAAATCTTTTTGAGTCATCAAATATTTCAAACTTTTGTGATCAGTGAATATTCGGCACTTCTCACCGTACAAATGATGTCTCCAGATCTTCAGCGCAAAAACAATGACAGCTAGCTCTAAATCATGTGTCAGATAGTTTTTCTCATGTGGCTTTAGCTGTCTAGAGGCATAAGCAATTACCTTTCCTTCCTGCATAAGTACACAACCAAGTCCATTCAAGGATGCAACACTGTAAATCACAAACTCCTTACCTGGTTCTGGTTGTACTAAAATTGGAGCTTCAGTTAACAATGCCTTTAACTTGTCAAAACTTTGTTGACACTTCTCAGTCCATTCAAACTTGATATCCTTTCATAGAAATCTTGTCAGTGGGGTAGCTATCATGGAAAATCCCTTTATAAATCGTCTATAATATTCGGCAAGACCAAGAAAACTTCTGACTTCTGATACATTTCTAGGAGGCTTCCAATCAACAATGGCTAAAATCTTGCTCGGATCAACCCTAATACCTTCACCTGAGACAATATGTCCAAGAAAACCAACTTCTCGTAACCAGAACTCACTTTTGCTGAACTTGACATACAATTGATTATCTTTCAGAATCTGTAAAACTGTTCTCAAATGCTCTGCATGCTTAGTCTCATCATGAGAATAAATCAAGATATCATCAATGAACACAACTACAAAATTATCCAAGTACAGTCTGAAAATTCGGTTCATTAAGTCCATGAAAATGACAGGAGCATTAGTTAAGCCAAATGGCATCACAAGGAACTCATAATGATCATACCTAGTCCGAAAAGAAGTCTCCGGGACATCTGACTCTTTAACTCGCAACTGATAATATCTGGATCTCAAATCTATCTTGGAGAACACAGTGGCTCCCTTCAATTGATCAAACAAATCATCAATTCTAGGCAGTGGATACTTGTTCTTTATTGTTACCTTGTTAAGCTACCGATAATCTATGCACAATCTCATCGATCCGTCTTTCTTTTTTACAAATAGCACTGGTGCACCCCATGGTGAACTATTGGGTCTTGCAAAGCCTTTATCCGTTATTTCCTAAAACTGAGCTTTCAATTCTTTTAATTCCAACGAGGCCATTCTATAAGGAGCAATAGAAATGGGTGTAGTACCTGGAATCAACTCAATACCAAACTCAACTTCTCTAATCGGAGGCAAACCTGGTAGTTCTTCCAGAAACACATCGGAAAACTCACATACCATAGACACTGATTCAATTTTCAATTCTAGATCTTTAATGTTCAACACAAAAGCAAGATAAGCTTCATACCCTTTTCTCAAACATTTCTGAATAGACATAACAGAAATCATGGCAAATGAACTATCTAACTCTTTTGAATTAAACCAAAGAATTTCACCATTTTCACATTTCAACTCAATGAATTTTTTTCCAGAATTCACTATCACATCATGTGTAGTCAACCAATCCATACCAAGAATCACATCAAATTCATCAAATGGCAATAGCATGGGATCGGCCAGGAAACAGTGACCTCTAATCATCAAAGGGCAATTTTTACATACATTATCTACTAATACATGCTTGCCTAATGGATTCGATACTTTAATCACAAATTCTGTAGATTCTATAGGCATACTCATACTAGGCATCAATTTCATGCAAACATATGAATGGGTCGAACCCGGATCAATCAAAGCAATAACTCTAGTATCAAGGAGAGAAAATGTACCCGTTATCACATCTGGGGAAGATGCCTCTTCGCGAACATGGATAGCATAGGTCCTCGCAGGTGCTCTAACATTTTGCCTCACTACTGAATCTCTAGATGCACCTCTATCACTTGCCCCAGCTTCCGGATTTCTCAGTGGTCTACCTCTGGTAAGAACGTTGCCTGATCTTACACTTGGCATTACTTTTCTTTTAATCATCTCGGGACACTCCCGAATAAAATGGTCTGGTGCACCACATCGAAAACAACCTATCTTAGTTGCTCGACACTGAACTGGGTGACGTCGACCACATCGGGGACACTCTGGTCTATCAGGCTGAACACTGCCAACACTTGCAAACAAAGTGGTCTGAGCTTTTGGACTCATAAATCTTCTGTCTCTGTTTGGTCTAGAATATCCAGCTGAAAAATTAGGTCTAGTGGAGAACTCTCTAGGCCTCTTGGATGTAGATTGAAATGACTTGCTCATTGGTCTTTTCTTCATGTCTTGTGTCTCAATTTCAACTTTGCCCTTTCTTTTTAACAGCTCCTCTACCTTACAGGCTCTCTCAACTAGGACAAAAAACTCTTTTATTTCTAAGACACCAACCGACAATCAGATATTATCATTAAGCCCATCCTCAAATCTTTTTCACATAATAGCTTCTGTAGACACACACTCTCGAACATAATTGCTGAGTCTAACAAATTCGCGCTCATATTCAGTCACTGTCATATTACCTTGTTTCAACTCTAGAAACTCTTTTCTTTTCTAGTCAACAAACCTCTGACTGATGTACTTTTTGCAAAATTCCTCCTGAAAGAAATCCCAAGTGACTCTCTCTTTTGGTACAACTGATACAAGTGTCTTCCACCAATGGTAGGCCAAATCTCTAAGAAGTGATACAACACATTTCATACATTCCTCAAGTGTGTAGGACAACTCATCGAAGACTCTGATAGTATTCTTGAGCCAAAATTCTACCTTTTCTGCATCATCATCTTTTGTAGCTCAAAACTCTTTGGCTCCTTGTTTTCAGATTTTATCAACTGTAGCTTTTCTCTTATAACCATACCCATGACTACATGGGTGGTCTGAGGATCATTAAAGGGTGGAGGTCTAACAGCCGGATTCATACGAATGAACTTGACAAACCATTCATTCATAGCTTGGAAGAAGGCTTCTCGAGCCCCTCCTCCCTGACTAACTGTAACGGGCCTTTCACTACTATCTAGTGGCACCGTCCCTTCTGTGGGAGCGGGCGCGTTACTCTCTACATCATCTGCATGCATAGCTAGACTCTTACTCATACTAAATATTTCGAGAACTAACTAAACCTTTGCTCTGATACCAATAAATGTAACACCCCTTACCTAAGACCATGGCCGGAGTCGAGCACGAGGCGTTACCGGACTTAGCTTACTAATTCGGGGCATAAAAATTTTATTTTAAAATTAATTTGGTTTTATTCATTCAATATGTCCCTAAAAAGGGTCCTCGAGACCCTAAACATAAAATTTAAATGGTTCGGGAACAAACCGGAATCAATAAAAAAATTTCGATCACTTAAACAAATCAAAACAATTTATTTCATCTTTCATAAATAAACTGTCCATCTGCGTCATAGCCACTAAATAAATCATAACTCGAGTTATGAAACTCAAAATTCAAATATGTAAATTTTCTATAAAACTAGACTCATATATCTTCTTAGTAAATTTATTTCATAATTTTGGGTCTAGCCAATTAGTACAGTTTATCAGTTAAAGTTTCCCCTATTTCAGTGTTTGGCTGCTCTGACCTCTGTTCACTATGAATTAATTTTCTCCCTGTAAAAAATTCAAATAACCATTTCGTTTATTTTACTTACAAGTAGACTAAATAAGGAATTTATACATATAAAGTATAACTCTTAATTATTTTTTACAATTTTTATTGAATTTCTAAAGTCAGAATAGGGGATTCAGAAATCACTCTGACCCTATCTCACCAAGATTTAAATATCTCATAAAATATAACTCCTTTATTTACAATATTTCTTTCATATGAAAATAGACTCAATAATATTTAATTTCATATCTTATTCACTATCTAAATACATTTCTACTATTTTTAGTGATTTTTCAAATTCACGTCATTATAGCTAATTTCACCTTTTTCATAATTTCCATGGAATAACTAGCATTTAGGCATACATAACACCAAACATGTCCTTGATTAGCCATTCTAATAGCTAATCATTATCAAGCATTTAAATACCATTCATTAGCCATATCATAAGATCATACATACAAAATGGCTTCGATGCTATACATGCCATACTCAAAATGAAACGTCTAGCTATACCAAAATAATCTTTCTAATAGTGTGCCCGGACCTCTGACGTGCTTTACGATCCCCGAGTTAGCTTGAAAAAACTATAAAAAGAAGGAAAATAAAGGGGGTAAGCATTAAGCTTAGTAAGTTTGCATGCAAATAAATAACAACATTCATAAGAATTATCTTACTACTTGGCATGATACTACTTAATGCAACTTCATTAATTGTCATAGACATATTTTAAACTTCTTCACTTACTCACTTACTTAAATACTTACTTACTTAATCAAATTTATTAATAACATTTTACTTACCTCTTTCCTATACAAGCATACATGAACATTATATACTTACTTTTACTGTTCTAGCATGAACTTGTCTTACCTTTCTAGTATAACTCGTCTTACCTTACCTTACCTTGATATTCTCTTTAAATTTTCTCGTTGAACCACTTGGAATACTAAGGATACACAGGTACCTTACCATTGCCATGACTTGTCATGGTCTTACGTGGTATCCTTTTGAAACTTACCATTGCCATGTCTCGACATGGTCTTACGTGGTATCCTTGCCTTATGAACTCACCAATGCCATGCCTCGACATGGTCTTACATGGGACCTTTGCCTTATAGTTACTTATCAATGCCATGTCTTGACATGGTCTTACATGGTATTTTTACCTTAGAAACCTTACCAATTGCCATGCCTCGGCATGGTCTTACACGGTATCCTTAAACCCTAATGTCATGAAATTTGTATCCTACACATTCCTAAGGTTCAACCGGGACTTTCTGAAATTACTTCTCCGTCAATTCATGCTTGAGTCTTCTTTGAATAATTTCATAAAATAAATATACACATGCTGGAAATTAACAACATTAACATAAAATAATAGAATATTACATTTATTTACCGCAAACTTACCTCGAAACAAAATACAATCAACTATATCGATTTAGTCCACTATCTTTCTTTTTCCCATGTCTAACTTCAGATTTCATTCTTCTTGATCTATAATAACAAATTTAGCTTATTTAATACTCACATTTATTAAAACAATCCTTGACTCAAACTTTGGCAAAATTACACTTTTTCCCTAAACTTTTACATATTTACACTTTTGCCCTAAGGCTCGGAAATTAAACTTCATCCTATTTTCTTATGTTTTATGACATGCGGATCATTTTTCCCTTCTATGGAAACATCAAGTTCTCACTCTAACATGTACTTATGAACATTAGGTATTTTTACCGATTATGTCGTTCTACTCGTTTTCACGTACAATCGCTTAGCAAAAGTTGTTTAACATAATTTCAAGCTTCATATTCTAACGTAAAACATCAAAATAAACACATTTCACCTATCGGTATTTTTCCAAATATAAACCCTAGGTTAAATTATTCCTAGAATAAGCTTAATCAATTTTCCGAGACTCTAAAAACATAAAGAACATTAAAAACGGGGCTTGGAAGCTTGAAACAAACCCTAGCTATGGAGAACCCTTGACATTCAGCCTAAGGAAGAAGATGACCCCATTTTTGCCATCTTTTTCCCTTTTTAATTCTTTTATTTGACACTTTACTAAAATGCCCTTCATTAAAATTTTTAGTTATTTCTACCTATGTATATCCATTTTTGTCCATGAAATATAATGGTCTAATTACCATTTAAGGACCTCTACTTCAATTATGCACTTCAATTTAATCCCTTAGAATTTAGAACTCATATTTATCAACCTTTTCACTTAAGCCCTAATATGCAAATCGGACATGCAATCACTGAAATTTTCTTATCGGTATTCTAACACATGCATCTAATCATTCGGTAAATCATAAAATTAATCACAATAAACTTTTCTATCTCAGATTCATTGTTTTGCAACCACTATTCCGTTTAGAACCTATTTCAAAGTGTTACAGATGAGCTCACAGAGGCCGACAAGGATGAGGATGAACTAACCCCAATGATGAGGAAACAGAGGTACAAGGTTGCTACTCATAAATCAACCCGTCAGATAGAATAAAGTATTTATAATATAGTCCAAGCAAGGAAAGTTTTCTTTTTCTTTAATACATATTGCATTCATATATTTTGTCATGACATTGTCTGTACATAGATAGTTTGCTTATACCTATTCATGCATTAAGGACAATGCATCCCTTCGGTTTGGGCGTATATTCTACATTTAGGTTGCATTATGTATCTAGTATGTATGTTCATTCTAACATAGCTAAGTTGTTTTCCAATGCCATGTGTTTATTAAGTATTGTTTTATCTATGAGAAGTTCAATCTTTACTTGTCATGTTCGATGATGAGCTTATATTCTTCAATATATCTAGAACATGTGACAATGGATAAGGCGAGTTTAGCCTAGGTTAGATTGTGTGAAAATTAATCCCTAAAAATGAGATGTCCTACACTCAGTTTTTTTTCCTTTTTGATTATACAAGTGTTTTCTGATGATGTTAGGGTTGTTGAAGCCAAACTCAGTCATTTTTCCATGACATTACATAAATAAAGGACAGTAGGCACTCCAATGCTTAGAATTGTCGAGTAAGTCAGCACCACTTTGTTTACTCCATCGTGCTGTTGACTAGAAAGGTGAGTCCGAGTAAGAGTGTGTCATAAAGAAAATGGGCACTCCATTATAGCAGCAGGTTTAATAGCTAAGGACGTAGTTGTTTGCTCCATCCATCTTTTTAGTCAAAAGCCTTAGCTTTAAGAGTGATTTATATTTAAATTATGACATGATTGAATACTAGGTAATTCAGTGAATGCTTCATTGTGATTATCAAGTTAAATAATTTTGTGACAATCTAAATCCCCTAATGTTATAAAAAATAAAGAAAAAGAATAATAATAATAATAATAATAATAATAATAATAATAATAATAATAATAATAATAAAGAAAAAAAGAGAAAAAAAAAACAAGTGCAAGTAAATATCTTGAAAAGGCTATGAGCAAGGGTTACAAAGTAACTTGAGTTTAGGTAACAAATGAGCTTAGCACATTAGGAGATATTTGTTATAGCTAGAAAGCATACATGAATACTTGGGAAATTTTGTTTTTAGGGACAAATTTTCTGAACTACCTTTGTTGAAACTAACCTATGACATTCGACCAAGTTTGTAGAGAAAGAAGATTGCCGAGAATAGATGTATATGTTGTTCTTTTAATAAATTAACAGAAAAAGACATTTATATGCAAGGGCAAAATTCTATGCATTCATACATTCATATGTATTTTGCTTGAGGACAAGCAATAACTCAGGTTTAGGGTTGTCATAACTCTTGAAAAGAGTTATATTTCATGCCTTTAGACTTAGCTAATTGCTTGTACTTACGTACGTATAGTTGCACTTTATGACATTTCATTCGTATTTTCATCATTTCATTAGGAGCTTGGACTATGTTTAAATATTAGGTACTTTTACTTGCTTGCGGTAAGGTTGTGTTTGGTGGTTTGGTAGGTGCAGGAATGAGAAATAAAAAAAGTGAAAGTTTGTTGGGGCAAAAGGTTGGACATTTTGTTAGCATGAATTTTGTGGCAATTCCAGGAAAACCAAGTCAACACTCAACGTATACCAGTTTCAGCCCAACCATACTTGTACCAAAAAAATATGCCTAACAAAGAGGAGAAGATAATCTTGGGATGTTGGTTTTTATCCTAGAAAAATAATTTAAAAAGAGGAGAAGATAATCTTGGGTTGTTGAAAAAAGAATTTAAAAAGAGGAGAAGATAAACATGGGTTGTTGGATTTACCCTAGGGAAAAAAGATATAAAAAGGAAAAGGAGGAAATGCTAAATGGAGAACAAGAGTGGAGAGCCTAAGGAAAGAATAAAGGGTAGCAGCTGAGCAATGACGGGAAGAGGAAGACGAAGGTAGTCCCTCTTAGCCATCACAAGACACTGTGCTGCTGGAGTGTAAACTAGACACACAAAAGTTGTCTTCTCGAAGTCTTCCATATTTCTTACTTTGTTCTTCCATGAATTGAATGATGAATATGGTGTTGGATGTTATTTTGGTTTGAATTTTATGTGCTAACCCATGAGCTAAATCTCATAGGGTTCAAAAAACATGATGAAACTTTTACTTTCTTTAATGGTAGAAGCATAAATCTAAATTAATTTACCGTTTTCATCCTATTACTTTTATTTCTAAATTGCATTTGTGCAGTCCCTAGACATAGACGACTGTGCAGCATGTCTAGAGACTAATTTAATTCTAAAAGGCTGGATTAGTTGGATCAAAATTAAATGATATGAGCAACTACTCGATCAATACTTGTAGTAGACTCTAGACATAGAACAACGTTCATACAGAAGGAAAAAAATGCAAGGTACCATATTAAGGCCTATAAACACGGGTAAGGTAACTTGAGGTTTTTACTCTCGAAAGAAGTAGACCATTTTTGAACTCTTCTAAGCAGTAAACTGAGAATGATTTTTCCGAGGCATTATTGGCAATAAGGGTAGATTCTTAGTAATCTTGACATTCCAAATCAACATCATATATCATTTATTCTTTGTTATCATATCTTTACCATATCATTCTTAGTTATTTACTTGATCGATTACATAATATTCCCATAGTAATTCTCATAATTGACATTACATTTCTACTCTCATTTTGCCATATCATTTTCAAGTATTCATTAATTCCACATATTGCATACATCATTATTCCTTTTAATTGCCACTGCATACTTACCATAGTTTTACCATAACATTAATCGCATTTTATTATAATAACTTGACCACTTTTATGTCTCAATCCGATCCTCATGGGAATGATACTCACTCATTACTTTATTACTTTATTCAACATGCATACTTACACAATTTGCATATTATATTCACACACGACACTCGATAATTGACTATAACTAGTTTGATGAATGCCTAGCAAAAACCCGGTACTTTGGTCAAAGACCATATGATCACTCTTATGAGTTACTTTGCCAAGGCTACAGATAATGTGGACAATCTAGACTAGAACTCACAAATAGATATGGTGTTTAAAAGCTTATCCAAGGATTTTGCAAGCTTTAGGGTCACATATAAACTTAGGAACAAGAATCTAATGCTTACACAACTCATGAATGAGTTACAATCCGATGATTTGATGTTGAATGGCGATCAACCAGTTTGAAAAGCAAAAACAAACTCAGTGGTTGCTTCTTCCTCGAAAAGGAAGGGAAATCACGTTAAGAGAAACAAGACTAAGTATTCTGGGCCACCTAAAGTGGAAAGTAAGAGAACCAAGAAGCCTAAAGACTTATTTATGTCTAATTTTTTTCTCCAACAAGAAAGGGCACTTCAAGGCCAACTATAAAGAGTGAAAGGATTTCCTAGCCATTAAGGGCAAAGGTATGGAAATCTTTATGATATAAATTTTCTTAGTGGAAGATTTAATAGACAATTGAGTTGTTGATTCTAGAGCCATTAACCATGTTTATGTTTCTCTACAAGGGTTCAAGGAAACAAAAAATTTTAGATATAAGAGTTTATCATTGAAGACTGAAAATAGGACAAGTGTGTCATCTGAAGCAGGGGAAATGAACAACTTTATTTTGATATTTTATGAAGATTATTTCGAAAATGTTTTCTATGTACCATGTTTAAAAAGAAACTTACTTTATGTTATATGTTTATAATTGTATCTTTGCAAGTAAAGTGAAGCAATTTGTTTTGTATAATTGTATTTTGTGAACAAATTGGCTTAATAAATATATACATAAATTACATTAATACCATTGTATATTATCCTCAATGATTTTTGCATTCAAATCGTAATACGGGAAGATAAATTATATTAGTAGGTGAACCCAAACATGTCTTAGCCTAATAAAAAAAGAGCAAACCAATTGAAAAAAAAATATGACCTCTATCAAGTCCAATTGGGGAGATGCTTTGCCTTGAGCATTAGAACGAATAACTTCTAGAAGATAGAGACATAGATGAGACTGAATTGGCTGACAGTACGTCAGACAGGACCCAAATAGAATAGATTAAAATCCATCTATAGACCTGTTCACTTATGATGCTCATAGTGTGGCATACCTTAATCCTGAGTGAATGATAGACTATATATGGGTGAGTTCAAATAGATAAGGAATTGAAAGTTGGTGCATTGGGTATATGACCTTTACAGTATATAGCATCATTCATTATAGTGTAATTCATAGCCCAAGATATAGGTAAATGATATCCTTTCATTGGCATTACAAGAGAGGTGAAAAGTAAACATGGCTATGGGTCATTTGTCTTTGTGATAAATGAGTTAATTACTATTTGATAGTAATTGACTTTTCATGAAGGAAAATGTAATGGATACCATGTTCTGAATTAAATGGAAAAGCTAATCAAGTTATTAGATGATGAAATTTGAATGAGTTGTAAAGAAATTATCTATGAAATGAATAAATGAATATTTATGATTATTATAGGACAATAAGTGTATGCTATGTTTTAAATGTTCAGATTATAGAAATACCACTGAGTTCATACTCAGCGCACGGTTTGTTTCCGTACACAGGTTAAGTTAAAGCTAGAATGTTGAATCAGCATCCCAGGCTGATCCCGAACTCAATAAGGTAACACATGTTAATTGTTGATAATGACATGTACCTAGGTCATTAAGTTAATGTTTGTAAATGGTAATAAAAAATATAAAGATGTTGAATTCTGTATGAAACATGTAAATTTTGGTGACTAAACCTAAGAAAATTAATTAGGTTAGTATGATAATGTTTAGTTGATATAAATTGTGGTACCACAGAGGGTACATTGGATGTATGATTTATTGCTAAAATTGGATAGCATATAAAATGTGTTTGGACTAGTTGAATGGAGAAATTTTGAAATGCTTGTTGTTTATAGTTTGCAGGGTTGGTAAATTTGAAATACAAGGTTCATTTTGAGTCCATGCGGTTTGTCGCACGGGCGTGTGACCAGGGCGTGTGAGACACACGGCTTGCACATGGGCATATTGTTAGGCCGTGTGTCCCCTGCACTAAAATTGTTACAATCAGGTTAGCACATGGGCATGTGCCTTGGTTGCCATGGCCATGTCTTAAAGTCAGTTTAGTACACGGGCAAGCCACATGGACATGTGTCGTGACCGTGTTTAAAAGTCAGTGTTGCACACGGGCTGAGGACACGGGCGCGTCCCAAGCCACACGGGCATGTTAAATTAGCCACACGGGCATGTGGTACTGTTCAAAAGAAGAAAATTTGAAATTGCACGAAAAATTTTCTAAGCTCCCAATCAAGCCTCGGTTTGTTTCATTTATACTTAATACGTACTATGGGTCCATTAAAGCTATGATTAGATATATATAGTATTGCAGTTATTTTTTTATTTGCAAATGCAGTGTAATGATCAGTAATGCTCTATAATTCTATTTCGGTAACAGGATGGGGTTAGGGGGTATTACATTTAGCGGTATCAGAGCTAACTGAGTTTAGCCGATTCTAGGATTAAGTCGAGTATAAAAAGGAGTCTAGAGGTACATGCCATAATTAAGTCAAAATTGAGTTGGGACCGGATGCTGATATATTTGTTTGTTACTATTTTATAGTTGAAAATGTTAAATGAATATATATTGATGGTATTGATTATGAAATGTAGATTAAACAGAAATTGAATCAGTAATGTTAAGTATTAACTCAACGAATAATTGATTACTGAATGTTGACTGATGAAATGATAGAGAAAAGATGATATAAAATTATCTAGAATTATAACTGATTCTCTACAGTGAATAGAAGGAACTGTATCTGTTACGATATTTACCCCTCCTATTTCTTAATCGGTTCCCGAAGTGCTTCAAGGAACAGAGTCTGTCTGAACAAGTAAGTTACCTATTGTTAATACTCTGTAAATATAGTGTGGAAGAATTGAGAATTTCAGCTAGAAATGATCTTGAAAGAACTGAAATCTGGTTAGAGAATATTATCTGGATTGTCAATGAATTGTTCTGTTCACTGATTAGATGTTAGAAAGGAATGATATTTCTATTAAAAGATTCAGCTTATCAGTGGTGGAAAATATTTATTTATGTTGTAATTAAGAAAGGGTTATTTGGAAATTTTCTGAAATGAGTTCTGAAAGAAATATATAACAATTAGAGATTTCTTGATCAGAGATGTAAAGAATTCTTGAAGCTTAAACAGAGTTATATGACTGTAACTGTATCCGAAGGGAATTTGTCTGATTGAATAAATATATTAGAGGATGTATTTTCACAGAGACTGTATGGTACGAATTGTTTGAAGACGGTTTAAATGAGGACATAAAGCCAAAGAATGTAGAATAGAGAATGGGATATGATTCTTTTAATTATTATCTTAGTGATTGCTTGAAGAAAGTTGAAAAAGATATTATTCAGATTTCAAGACTAAGTAACACAGCTGCCACATGTAGATTACTCTGGAACTCCAGAAATACGAGTGATAATTAAAGCGTGACAAAGGACTTCATTGAAAAATCTGGAGAATGAACATCAGTCAGGGCATATGTTAATTGTATATAAGGAGATTTATCTCTACTGGATGTTATTATAGGTACTTTCTTCTTTATCGACACTGATATAATTATTTTAAATTGATCTTGGTTGATCTATTCCTATGACTGCATAAGTCTAGTATCCACTAAAGATTTGCCTGATGAGTTTACTAAATATGGGTTGAAGCATTATGTAATAGCCCAAATTTGACTGGGCTGAAAACAGAATACAAGAATAAGTATTTATGTCCATTTTAAAGTCCTTTTACAAAACCAAAAATACAAACCCACTAACCACAGCCCAAAAATTAAAACCTACAGCAGACCCAAACCTAATAAATCTTACAAGACCCAAACCCAAAAACCCTTACAAGACCCAAAACTCATGAAGGACCGAGAGGCCCAAAACTTAAAATTACCAGCTAGGGTTTCCAACCCTAGCTCTTTCTTCTCACGCCACAAACAGAAGATTCCAGAAGCCATCTCAAACGTCTCGACCCTTCGACTCATGCTGTTCCAGCAGCCCCATCAACGCCCTGATTGGCGCACTAATCAGAGGCCAGAGCACTCACCACCGTGATTCCCTTGGGGTTTACCTGCAAGCAGAGAAAGAAATGACAGACATGGCAAGAAATCCGAGATAATTTGCTATACCAAATTTGTACACTAAAACAGAGGCTATAAAAGCCCTTTTGAATCTGTAAAATAGGGAGAAGGATACAATAAAATATAGCATTTTAAGTCAGAACAGAGGTGATTTATTTGGTCATTCAAACATTCTTCAACTTTATTCATTTCATTCCCTTCTATTTTATACATGCAAAATATAGTATACAAAAAATAGATTTGAAAATCAAGAGAAAAGCAGTCCATTTTTTTTTAAAAAAAATTTATACGCGAATATTTAAAAAGTAAAAATAAAAGATTTTACATGTGTTTCGCCTCAAAAGGGGAGGAATTTTTGAACCTCAGGCCACCGTGTATGGTGGTGCGTGAGGCACGTGAGGCGGTGGCCGGCAATCGTCATTGGAGTTCAGGCCGAGGAGGGGGAGAGCATTCTAGGCTCGTCTCTTTTTTTTGTTTTTTAAATGATTTAGAAATGAAATTTTTGCTGTTTTTTAGCTTATATAGATTTATTAAAACGGCGTCGTTTTGCTTAATTCAATAAGCATTAAAACGGCGTCGTTTAAACAAAAGGACCCGCGTGTCGACCCGACCTGGCCAAAGGATCCGCATGTTTTCTGTTATTGGGCTAATTACCTAATTGGTCCTTCCGCATTTTTATCCTTTAAAAATTAGGTTTATTTTATCTTTTAATTTTGCTCAAATATTTTGTTTTAATTTTAATTTGGTCCTTGGGCTCTTTTAAAAAAAACGCATAAACGATGTCGTTCTAAAAGGGGATATTTTCCGCTTTAATCCCCCTTCTTGTGCGTACATTTTAATTTGACCTTTTTTTTAAATTCCAAATTTTCATCTCATATTTTATTTCTATTCTAATTTAATCCTTTTGAATGTTATTTTTTTATTCTAACTTTATTTCTTTTAGACTATTATTATTATTTTCAATATTTTGTATATATATATATTTATTTTTTATATTAAATTATTTTAGTAATATTGTTTCATTCATTATTTTTCGTATATATTATTATTTTATTCCAAATCTTTTATAAATGTAAAAATTGTTTTATTTTTTTCTATATTATTTTATGTATTATACATTTTATATATATATTTATATTATTATTTATATACATACCTTACCATCCTTAACTATTATATTTTATTAATTAATTACTTATATACTATATATTGTGATTTTAAACCTATATACTTTTATATTATATATTATATAATTATTTTATTTACTATGTATTATTTTATATACATTTTTTTAAATATTATATTTGTATTATATGTTTATTATGTCATTAATTGCTTTTTTTACTTATTTTATCCTAAATTATTTTTTTAAATTTACTTTGTTATATTAATTCCTTTATATTATTTAAATACCAAAGGTTGATTTTAAGTTATAAATGACGTTTTTATTTTAGAGCTAATATACATATTGTTGCTATTGCTATTTTTACTTTTTTTTTCATGATTTTTTGTATGTACGTTTATATATTAAAATATATCATGCATCATTTTTGTTCAATAAATTTGTTTAAATATATGTTGAATCACCATTTGTAAGATTATTTTGCTTATTTATTTTTCATGCAAGTTGTATATTTTTGTATATATGCTTTAGGTTTAAGATTTGTCATGTCTATTAATTAATATGTGATTCATGTATATCATTATGTTGTGTATTTATAATCTTATTTGCCTATTATTTGCTTTAGCTTAATTATTTTATTACATGCATTATTATTATATTATATATGTATTATTTGTTGCCCTGGTATTAATGTTCCATAATATTAAATGTAACATGTCATACATCGACTTAAAACAAGATTCCAAAGTTTTCAAAAATAGAAGGCAATGCTTGGTATTTGAAAGCTTCAAGAAAGATAGTGCCCTAGCTTACTGGGTTGTGACTTTTCTCGTTGAATTCGAATAGTCAAGCACCTTTCTAAGTGATTTTGAGTTTTCAAAACTTAAACAATTATTTCGAGATTTCAAAACATGGTGTCCTAACTTACTGGATATGGTGTTTTGTTGTTTCAAGATAGAGAATTTCGAAAGATGAGCTAGGTTTCGAAGGTTTTAAAATGTTGCTTCCTAACTTACTGGATGTGATATTTTGACTCGTTTGAAATAAGCGAACCTAAACTTTTCAAATTAAAATATTCTAAAGAGGATTGCATATTAAAACTTTCAAATTTCCGACATTAAAGACACTTGATAATCAATTAGGTACCAATTTTTGGGCGTTACGAGAGTGCTAACCCTTCCTCGTACGTAACCGACTCTCGAATCCATTTTCTGGACTTTTGTAGACCAAAATTAATGTTTTAAAACAAAACATTTTATAAGGTGATCCAATCACACCTAAAAAGATTGCTGGCGACTCCCGTTTTCGTTTTTCTTAAAGTCGATTCCCATTTTCCAAAACTCGATTTAAAAAAGGTTTCGACAGCTTGGCGACTCCACTAGGGATGTCTAATAAGAGAGTCAAGCCGTGTAATTGATTATCTCTTGTCATAATGTCGGAAATTAAAATTTTTAAAATTTAATCCTCTTTGCATTACATGTGTTTGTATTATTTCATGTGTTGCTATATTCTGATACGCATTGCATTTGCATGACCGTTGTGGTCACACCCTTAAGTGGGAGTGAGAAACTACGCCTTCGTGAGGTTTTCGCCTCCGTGCAGGATAGTGGCTCACTTTCGGGATACATCCATACCTATGGTTTCGTGAGATTTTCATCTCCGTGTAGCCATAGGGAAATGTATTCCCTGAACTGAACTCGATTCAAATGAGCTTATAATGGGTGAGGATCGAGGAATCTGCTGGTTCGGGTACCTCAAATTTTAGAAACAAACCACATATAAAAAAATTGTAAGAGCTCAATATAGATAGAATTATACTTAGGTTAACTTTGTGTTTATAAATATCATATGATACTGACAGTTTTCTTTCTTTTGTGCATGTCATTTTGCATTTAAAAGGTATCGATTCACGGTTAGTTTCTAAGTTAGAAAGTTTTATTATGGAGAACGGACTTTTTGATAGAATGGAGGGCAATGTTAACATCCATAAATGGTCAAAGGAAACGCTGAAGGATACACATCAGAATTATGGGGTTACACTCGTATCAGCGTGGCGCAAAATAATCTCCAGGAATTAAAGGAAATATGGGATCAATGGAGTAATGAAGCCAAGCAGTTGTTCTACAATAACTAAGGGGACTTGCAGCATTTGCTTGACAGGAGGATAGATAAGCAATTCAAAGTGAGTGTGGGAGTATTGATGGACACTTCTACTATTATAGCATTTCTCTTTTATATGAAGACGGTTGCCATGTGAATGGTAAGGGTATTGGAAGGAAAGTGATTGATAGAGTGCATAAGACCTACAAAAATGAGTTGGATGGAAAGAATTTTTGTTTATGATGGTAAGAAGCTCGTTTACTATAGGACCGCTACCAAATAATAAGTTTGAGTTTACTGTTGTACTTATCAGAAACAATGGAAATACAAGCTCCGATGGCCTGGATAGCTCAACTAAATGTGAAAGAAAGCGATTAAAGAAGACCGTATCATACAAAGACCTTTAGAGATTAGCTATGCTACGAAGGTACCGAGGCAGGATGCTTTGCGTGGGTAGAAATCTGAAAGCTCTTAAGAAACATTGAGGATATAAGATATTATTTTAAGATAACACATTGCAGAATAGGATACCTACCTGTTCGCTAATCTATCTCAAAATAATCAGAACAACTCCACAGGTATTGGAGGAGGTGTCCCTAGTCGCCCCACAGGTGAGGTCTTAGCTCAAACTTAGGAGGCAAATGATTATTTACAGATATTGGCGGTACAGGCTGACATATTGAGCACCAATATGAGATACAATCAGATTGTGGCTAAGAGTTTGTTTTAAAACTTTGGGCATTAGGGCGAAAGCATATTTGTAATCCATTTATATGTAAAGATATTCTTTTTCTAAATGAAGTTTTTTAAATGAGATTGAATCGAGATCGATACCTTTTGCATTCATACATTTGCATCTCATAGCATTTCATTGCATCATTTACATTCAAAATTATAGAAAAACTCTAATTAGTTAAGATTACTACAGAAGTTAGAGAGGAAAATCTAGAAATTACACATCCGTACGGAACTTGAGCGAAAACCAAGAATATGGATCAGAGGTTTGAGCAATTACAGAAGGATATGCAAGACCAACTGCAAGAGTAGTTAGCCAAGATGCAAAATGACATGAGGGAGCAAATGCTAGAGGCTCAGAAGAATATGATGGCTGAGATGGCTCAGCTGCTGAGGGCCACCAATAAAGGAAAAACCCCTATGGCTATTACTGGAGAGGATAGCGAGGATCCTCCTCCGGGTTTTACCCCACTCCATGTGCCAACACATACTGAGGCACTTCCTAGGAGGCCATCTGTCACGATAAGGCCTCAGCATGAGCCTGTCGATACTAGGGTACCCATGAACTTCCAAACTGGTTTAGGATTCAATGTGGGTAACAATTCTGCCAATCCAGTCATTTCTGATCTAGATATAGTGGAAAAGGAAGATTTAAGAGCCGAAGCTGCAAGGCATTTGGATGAACGCTGCAGATGGCTAGAGCAAAAATTCAAGACATTGGAGAGTGCTGAGGGGCATCATGGGATTGATGCCAAAGATTTGAGTTTGGTCCCAGATCTGGTGCTTCCCCATAAGTTCAAAATGCTAGAGTTCGAGAAGTACAATGGTACTACTTGCCCAGAGGCCCACATTACGATATTTTGCAGACGCATGACGGGATATATAAATAATGACCAGTTGCTAATACACTATTTCCAAGATAGTCTAGTTGGAGCAGCAGCCAAGTGGTACAATCAACTGAGTTGGGCTAGAATAAGTTCATGGAGGGATCTTGTACAAGCTTTCATGCAGCAGTATAATCACGTGACTGACATGACTCCAGATAGGATCACGCTGCAAAATATGGAGAAAAAGCCTAATGAAAATTTTAGGCAATATGTACAAAGGTGGAGGGAAGTGGCCATGCAAGTTCAGCCACCGCTCCTTGAAAAAGAATCTACAATGCTCTTCATTAATACTTTGAAGGCCCCATTCATCACCCATATGATTGGGAATACTACTAAAAGTTTTTTCGATATAGTAATGGCGGGTGAGATGATTGAGAATGCTATAAGAGATGGCAAGATTGAAGTTGGAAAAACTACCAAGAGGTCAGTTCCAAAGAAAAGGGAGAATGAAGTGAACAGTATGAGCTCATACAATAAAGATCACTCAAGGTCAATAATTGTCAATCAACCAAAGGTAACTACGGTGGGGCAACAAGGTTCGACAAAGCAGGAATCAATCGTAAGGAAAAATTTTGAAAAACTCTAATTTACGTCAATCCCAATGCCGTATAAGGAGTTATATCAAAGTTTATTTGATTCACATGTGGTGTCCCCATATTATATAAAGTCGTTGCAGCCCCCGTACCCCAAATGGTATGATTCAAACGCTCAATGTGATTATCATGCGGGAGTATTGGGGAATTCAATAGAAAACTGTACTGCCTTCAAGAAGACGGTTGAAAGACTCCTTGAGATAGGGATTGTGAAGTTTGATGATACCCCAGGTACAAAGAGCCCGTTACCAAATCACGGTGATAAGGGAGTAAATGCAAATGATTAAAGGACTCCGTTAAAGATGGAAGAATAAGAAGAGGATTAGTAGTGTTGGATCCTGAGTAGAGAAACCTGTGAGGCATTCGTCCTTACAAACCTGGAAATGTTTTGAACGATTAGTCTGTAGAGGAACCTCTTGTAGTTTTTAGAGATTATACAGAATAATAGTCAGAACACTTTCATTGCTCTAAAGCCTAGGAGTAATGAGATTTCTTTTGTGAAATAGGCTCATGGTCGGACATCATTATTTCAATAAAACATATCTTTCATGATTAATTCGAGCAAATGTTCCCTCATTCTTTATTCTTGGATTTCCATCAAATTTCTTCATTCATAACATGTAAATAGTCATTCTTGAATTCATTTATTCCTTGTATATCCTTTTGTGTGCTTATCATAGATCCCTAGATATCAATGACACGGGCAATGATACTACAGATTCAGAGTTCCTTTTGAGTGGGATATGTGTTTAGAGGAATCTCAGTACTTTGAAGGTGATAGAAATTGTGACTTGTTCTGAATTTGTTGAAAATGGTTTTTACCCCATGAAGTGGTGATAGGAAATATAGCCTTAGAGGAAGGAAAGATTACGAAATTGGAATTAGCTGAAGAGACAAAACAAGACCTTGTTGAGACTATTATGGGAATTCAAAAATGTTGTCCAAAGACACATGCCAGGATAAACATGAGGTTTTGGGGCACTGTTGGTCCACCATGGAAAGGGATCAGATCAGTTGTACAATGAATGCCAAATTTAAAGGAGTCAAGACTTATGGGGCATGTATGTTATGGGCCCGAGCTCATCAAAAGTTTCAAGCTGACAATGACTCATCTTTGTGGACGTCAACTACTCCATTAAGAGGGGGAGATAGATTCATATGCCAATATTACAAAGTCAAAAGTCATCCATTTCAAAAAAAAAAATATCATATCCAACTGCACAATGCCAAAAGTTTGCAGTCTTTTCAAAGATAAGGCGCCATACCGCAGTACAACAAAGGTTGCCAAAAGAAAAGAAAAAGAAGAAAAAATAAATTACAGAAGATGATCGAGATTGGTAAAAATTGGCATAAGAAACTGCCACTTACTCTCTATGCTTACGCTGGGGCAAACACCTTCAAGTCCAGTTGTTTTAAAGGTTCCAGCCATCATCCTTGGAATGGGTGCATTGTTTGGCTCTCCTGAGCAGTCTGATGTGCCGTCAATAGCTGTAATGGTTAGCTCCAGGCGTTGGCCATTGATTTCCAGGGGCATCAGGCCGTACACAGTCTCTGAAACTTAAAATGATAGATTCTTTCTTCAAAACCAGTTTCTGACAAAGTGGATTACGGTATCATGAAGGAAGCTCTCTTAGACTTCTATACAAGTTCAGGGAAGAGAAAGCCTGATCAAATCATTATTTTCAGGGATGGGGTTAGCGAGTCTCAATTCAATCAAGTTTTGATCAAATTATTGAGGCTTGCAAGTTCCTTGATGAGAAGTGGAACCCTAAAGATTATGGTTATTGTTGTACTAAAAAACCATCATACCAAGTTTTTTTCAGCAGGGATCTCCTAACAATGTGCTGCATGGTACTGTCATTGACAACAAAGTATGCCATCCAAAGAACAATGATTTTTACCTTGGTACCCATGCTGGAATGATTGGAATCACGAGGCAGACCCACTATCATGTTCTCTTAAACCAAGCTAGGTTTTTGGCTGATGATCTGAAAGAGTTTGTTCATTCTTTGTCCTATATGTATCAAAGGAGCACCACAGCCATATTTGTTGTGGCTCCTATTTGCTACGCTCATTTGGCAGCTTTACAGTTGGGGGCAATTTACGAAGATTAAGGATGCTTCAGAAATATCATCGAGTCATGGTGGGATGTATGCTCCGGGAGTAATATCTGTACCTCAGATTTCCAGGTTGAAGGATAAAGTTAGCAACTTCATTCTTATCTGCTCAGAATCGTTGAACCATCTTTTTATAGGGTTTATTAAATGACAGCCAGGATTGCTGCTGGGGCAATCTCTTTCTCATGGGTTTATTATTCGATGGAGTAAAAAATTACCTCCAGTGAACTTAACTTGAAAGTATTCATCCTAATCAAATGTACCAAGAATGGATGACACAGACAAAGAGTGTTCATTCACAAGAACTTCTCAAGGAAGCCAAAGTGAAAACCCGCAAAGGGCACTTTGGGACTTCTATTTAAAAAAAAGGAAAAATAAAAAGAAAAAGAAAAAATAAAATAAATAAATAAATGGAGAGGACAAGGTGAAAAACCGCAAAGGGCGCCTTGTGACCAAAGGGGTTTTGAGTTGAAAACCCCAAAAGGGCAGCTCAAATTTTGAAGACGGTAATCTTGCTATATCTGATTCAACGAAAAGTGAAGCGCGTTGCGTATCAGGGCACCAACAAAGTACTTTGGATCTTTTAAACACATGTTGAATTCAAGAAAGTCTTCATGGAGCTGGCATATAAACGCTCAAGGGACGATTTCTAGGGCATCTAACTTTTGTCCTGTTCGCTATCTTTAGATTCTTTTTCTTCTCAAAGATAGGCTTTCAGATTAAATTTCTTTTGTATTTTTGACAAATTTATTCAAATCTAATTATTCTTAAGATTAAATTCATCTTTCATTATTCTTAAAGTATGTTGCATTAAAATAATGATAGATGAACTAAATATCTTTACAAACGAAATTTTGCATATTACTCTGGAAATTTCTAGATAATACAAGAAACTGAAATAAAACAATTGTTTAAGGAATTCCCATATGTGAGGGTCGGATGTACTCGGGGAAACTGAAATTTCTTCTTCAGTCTAAATGATGATTGAACAAATCAAACGATTCGATCCTAGGAGAGGATTATCTTACAGACATTTTCAGCGGGTCATAGCATTTGAAGAATGGTACAAACCCATAAGTTGAGTTGGAATGAGACTTCGAGAGAAGTAAGGATAAACTTCGGTGAAGGAATGAGTGATGACGTCCGAAATAGGAATCATTTTCATAACATTTTGCATTAAACATGTCTAATTAGGAGAATTTGACTCACTTTGATCATAGCATCCTAATTATTAGACATGAACTCATACGCATTCTACAGGTTATGTCTTTTATGGGACAATGTAGATCAAAGAAAAAAGATTTGGCATCCCTGTGTTTATTGGGAACAAGTTGAAGATAGTAGATTTGGCATCCCTGTGTTTATAGGGAACAGATCGAAGATAGCAGATCTGACACTCCTGTGCTTACAGCGAAGCAGATCAAAGATTTCAGAATGGCATCTCTGTGTTTATTGGGAACAAGTTGAAGATAGCAGATTTGGCATCCCTGTGGCTATAGGGAATAGATCGAAGATAGCAGATCTGACACTCATGTGCTTACAGTGAAGCAGATCGAAGATTTCAGCATGGCATCCCTATGTTTATGGGGAACAAGTTGAAGATAGCAGATTTGGCATCCCTGTGTTTATAGGGAACAGATCGAAGATAGCAGATCTGACACTCCTGTTCTTACAGCGAAACAGATCGAAGATTTTAGCATGGCATCCCTGTGTTTATTGGGAACAAGTTGAGAATAGCAGATTTGGCATCCCTGTGTTTATAGGGAACAGATCAAAGATAGCAGATCTGACGTTCCTGTGCTTACAGCGAAACAGATCAAAGATTTTAACATGGCATCCCTGTGTTTATAGGGAACAAGTTGAAGATAGTAGATTTGGCATCCCCGTGTTTACAGGGAACAAATTGAAGACATAGCAGATTTGACTTTCGGATGTTCTCACACCAAAGTAGATCCAAGATAACAGATCTGGCATCTCCATTTCTACGGAGATCAGATACATAGCAGATCTAACCTTCAGATGATTTACTGAAGCAGATCCAAGATGGTTTGGCATCCTTGTGCTTACAAGGAACAAATCAAAGACATAGCTGATTTGGCTTTCACGTGTTTACAATGAAGCAAATCTAAGATGATTTGGCATCTCTGTATTGTTAGAGAACAAATCGAAGAAGCAGATTTGATGTCTCTATGTTCGGCAGAGAGTAGATTGAAGATATCAACATGACAGTCATAAGTTTACAAGAAGCAGATTGAAGACCATGATTTGATAAGACCGGTCAAATTTGGTCTTTCTAAATCTTTGCTCGATTCCCGTCACACAGCAATGAGCAAAGAGGGGCAGCTGTAATAGCCAAATTTGACCGGGCTGAAAACAGAATACAAGAATAAGTATTTATGTCCATTTTAAAGTCCTTTTACAGAACCAAAAATACAAACCCACTAACCACAGCCAAAAAATTAAAACCTACAGCAGACCCAAACCCAATAAACCTTACAAGACCCAAACCCAAAAACCCTTTCAAGACCCAAAACTCATGAAGGACCGAGAGGCCTAAAACTTAAAATTACCAGCTAGGGCTTCCAACCCTAACTCTTTCTCCTCGCGCCGTAAACAGAAGATTCCAGAAGCCATCCCAAACGTCTCAACCCTTCGACTCATGCCGTTCCAGCAGCCCCATCAACGCCATGATCGGCGCACTAATCAGAGGCCAGAGCACTCACCACCGTGATTCCCTTGGGGTTTACCTGCAAGCAGAGAAAAAAATGCAGACATGGCAAGAAATCCGAGATAATTTGCTATACTAAATTTGTACACTAAAACAGAGGCTATAAAAGCCCTTTTGAATCTGTAAAATAGGGAGAAGGATACAATAAAATACAGGTCAGAACAGAGGTGATTTATTTGGTCATTCAAACATTCTTCAACTTTATTCATTTCATTCCCTTCTATTTTATACATGCAAAATATAGTATACAAAAATAGATTTGAAAATCAAGAGAAAAGTCCATTTTTTTTAAAAAAATTTATACGAATATTTAAAAGTAAAATAAAAGATTTTACATGTGTTTCGCCTGAAAAGGGGAGGAATTTTTGAACCTCAGGCCACCGTGTATGGTGGTGCGTGAGGCACGTGAGGCGGTGGCCGGCAATCGTCATTGGAGTTCAGGCCGAGGAGGGGGAGAGCATTCTAGGCTCGTCTCTTTTTTTTGTTTTTTAAATGATTTAGAAATGAAATTTTTGCTGTTTTTTAGCTTATATAGCTTTATTAAAACGGCGTCGTTTTGCTTAATTCAATAAGCATTAAAACTGCATCGTTTAAACAAAAGGACCCGCGTGTCGACCCGACCTGGCCAAAGGATCTGCGTGTTTTCTGTTATTGGGCTAATTACCTAATTGGTCCTTCCGCATTATCCTTTAAAAATTAGGTTTATTTTATCTTTTAATTTTGCTCAAATATTTTGTTTTTATTTTAATTTGGTCCTTGGGCTCTTTTAAAAAAAACGGATAAACGATGTCGTTCTAAAAGGTGATATTTTCCGCTTTAATCCCCCTTCTTCTGCGTACATTTTAATTTGACCTTTTTTTTAAATTCTGAATTTTCATCTGTATTTTTATTTCTATTCTAATTTAATCATTTCGAATGTTATTTTTTATTCTAACTTTATTCCTTTTAGACTATTATTATTATTTTCAATATTTTGTATATATATATTTATTTTTTATATTAAATTATTTTAGTAATATTGTTTCATTCATTATTTTTCGTATATATTATTATTTTATTCCAAATCTTTTTATAAATGCAAAAATTGTTTTATTTTTTTCTATATTATTACTTTTCATATATTATTTTATGTATTATACATTTTATATATATATATATATATATATATATATATATATATATATTTATATTATTATTTATATACATATCTTATCATCCTTAATTATTATATTTTATTAATTAATTACTTATATACTATATATTGTGATTTTAAACCTATATACTTTTATATTATATATTATATAATTATTTTATTTACTATGTATTATTTTATATACATTTTTTTAAATATTATATTTGTATTATATGTTTATTATGTCATTAATTGCTTTTTTACTTATTTTATCCTAAATTATTTTTTTAAATTTACTTTGTTATATTAATTCCTTTATATTATTTAAATACCAAAGGTTGATTTTAAGTTATAAATGACGTTTTTATTTTAGAGCTAATATACATATTGTTGCTATTGCTATTTTTACTTTTTTTTCATGATTTTTTGTATGTACGTTTATATATTAAAATATATCATGCATCATTTTTGTTCAATAAATTTGTTTAAATATATGTTGAATCACCATTTGTAAGATTATTTTGCTTATTTATTTTTCATGCAAGTTGTATATTTTTGTATATATGCTTTAGGTTTAAGATTTGTCATGTCTATTAATTAATATGTGATTCATGTATATCATTATGTTGTGTATTTATAATCTTATTTGCCTATTATTTGCTTTAGCTTAATTATTTTATTACATGCATTATTATTATATTATATATGTATTATTTGTTGCCCTGGTATTAATGTTCCATAATATTAAATGTAACATGTCATACATCGACTTAAAACAAGATTCCAAAGTTTTCAAAATAGAAGGCAATGCTTGGTATTTGAAAGCTTCAAGAAAGATAGTGCCCTAGCTTATCGGTTGTGACTTTTCTCGTTGAATTCGAATAGTCAAGCACCTTTCTAAGTGATTTTGAGTTTTCAAAACTTAAACAATTATTTCGAGATTTCAAAACATGGTGTCCTAACTTCTTGGATATGGTGTTTTGTTGTTTCAAGATAGAGAATTTCAAAGATGAGCTAGGTTTCGAAGGTTTTAAAATGTTGCTTCCTAACTTACTGGATGTGATATTTTGACTCGTTTGAAATAAGCGAACCTAAACTTTTCAAATTAAAATATTCTAAAGAGGATTGCATATTAAAACTTTCAAATTTCCGACATTAAAGACACTTGATAATCAATTAGGTACCAATTTTTGGGCGTTACGAGAGTGCTAACCCTTCCTCGTACGTAACCGACTCTCGAATCCATTTTCTGGACTTTTGTAGACCAAAATTAATGTTTTAAAACAAAACATTTTATAAGGTGATCCAATCACACCTAAAAAGATTGCTGGCGACTCCCGTTTTCGTTTTTCTTAAAGTCGATTCCCATTTTCCAAAACTCGATTTAAAAAAGGTTTCGACACATTAAATTTTTCGGATCAGTATTTATGGGCTGATAAGATCTATATGAACTGTTTGATAATGATACTACTATTTTCTGATCGATTTGATGTTATTACTATTTGATGTGGTCTTGAAAATGGAATGGTTAATTCTGCATGATGCTATTGTAAATTATAAACAAAAGTATATTATATTGTAAAGTCAGGAAGATGAAATGTTTTGTTGAATCAGAGAAGATTGAATGATTTGCCTATTGTGATATTGATCAAGTCAAAACAGAAATGTGCTGGAAAAGGTTAAAGTACTTACTTTGCTTATGTATTGGTTATTAAAGAATTCAAGTCAAAGTTTAAATTAGTAGGAAATTTTAATATGTTTCCAGAAGAGTTATCTGAATTATTTCTAATTAAAGAAGCTGAATTTGCTATAGATTTTGTACTTGAAACGATACTGAAAAGTATATTTGAAATTAGAGGTTTTCTGAGACTAGTCAATTATTACTAGAAATTTGAAAGAGGATTTTTGGATGATATGGTTACTATAGAAAGATATGACATTGGAATGATTTGATAAATGTCAGCAAGATTTTGATCAGTTGAGAGCTCAATTAACTGAAGCACTAGTTTTAGTTAGTCTAAAATCCGGTGAAGAAATCTGTGATTTACAAGGATAGTAGTGTTTTGATGCAAGAAAGTGAACTAAGGGTTTATGTTATGGAAAGTTAGAATTACATGGAAAGAATTGTCTTATACATGATTTAGAAGTGGTAGTTATTGTCCTTGCATTAAAAAGATCATGATTTGATAATTGATTATCATTCAGGAAGGGTAAATGAAGTTATGTGTATTCAGAATCGAAAGTTTTGTTTTGCATTATGAATCATGAACTCTCAAATGTTATCATCTGAAGATGGCTCAATTTTAGTTGAGATAAAAGTTAAACTGATTCTTCTACAGGAGATCTGCAAAGCTCAGAAATGTGATAATGAGTTACCAGTTATACAGGTATAGAGTACAAATGATTTTTGATTAAAAATTTTGGATCAGATCTGATGATTGTCTACTATTTAGAAAAAGAAGCCGTACTGAAGGATTCAAAGCTTATATAGAAGATTCTGCATGAAATTTATAGTAGCACCATGTCATGCATTCTGGAAGAATAAGTTGTATAGTAATTTAAAGAAGATGTGCTGATGACTTAGAAATGAAAAGCGATATTTTGAACTTGTATATGAATGTTTATATGTTAACAAGTTAAATTTGAACATCAGATACTGATACTCCCAGAATTATTACAGTCAGTGATGATATCAGAATGAAAATGGGATAGAATTTCTATGGTTTTGAATTGGAATTACCTTTATCTTCGAAAGAGAGAAATGATATTTGAATAATCGTCGAGGGTATGAAAAAGTTTGCATATTTTATTCCGGTATGAATAAGTTTCTTATTTAGTAATTATCTGAAATATGGGTTTCTGATATTGTCAGATTTATAGTATGTCAATTTCTATTATTTCTGAATGAGATAAATGGTTTACATTCTGATTCTAGAACAAGTATAAGAAGTTCTGGGTACGCAATAACAGTTTTCAGCATGGTATGAAGCTTTGTATGATAGTGAGTGTAAAACTGCATAGTATCTGATTGAATACAATGAGAAAAAGAGTATGTGGAGCTGTTTGATTCGTGAAACTGAAGAAAAGTGAAAGTGATCGAGATAGATTAAAAGTAACTTTTGACAGACAGAAATCATATATGGGCTTGAAACATCAGAATATCGAGTATTCTGCTATTGATAAGGTATTTTAAAAAAAAAAGGTTTCACACTGGAAGAAAAAATTGAGATTTGATGAAAAAGAGAAATTGAGTACTTGTTCTATTGGGCTATGTGAAATTATAGAAAAAGTTAGAGCGGTGATATATTGTTTGGTTTTGCCTCCGAAGTTACAGAAAACTTATGATATTTTTCATGTTTGGATGCTTGGAAGTTATAGATCAGATCCCTTACATGTTATCTCGACAAATGATGTTGAAATTTGAATTGATTTATTGTATAGAAAAAAAGAACCGATTGAGATACTAGCTTGAAAAGTGAAGTCATAATATTGAGAAAGCAATATGGAAATCGAAAGAAACAGTGAGATCACTGAACCCCACCTCTTTTTAAATAAATTTCGAGGACGAAATTTATTAAGGGGGAGAATTGTAATGACCCGAATTTTACTGTTACTGAAAAAGTATATTTTCAGGTCTCCTTTTTTGAAAAATGGATTCGTAAATCTTTATTAAAAATATTTACTAAGTAAAATGAGTGGTTAATTAGAGTTTAATTAAGTGAATTTAATTTAATTAAGAGTGATTAGGAAAAGGATTAAATTGAATATAATGTGAAAGTTTAATTATAGAATAAAGAAAATTAAAGGGACTAAATAAGTAAATAAGCCAAAGTGAATGCCAAGTGTGTGATAAAAATAAAATATATGTGTAATAAATATTGTACATACATTTGTAATACATGTATGTAATTACTTATTATTTAAGTAAATATTATTATTTTATAATTAATTAATTAAAGTAAATAATTAAATAAAGACAAGTGTGTGGTAATAATAATTTATATGTGTACCAATGATATATATACGTTTGTAATATACATCTATATTTACTTATTATTTAAGAATAATATTATATTATAATTTAATTAAAACATAAAAGTAAATGAAAGAAAAGAAAAGAAAAGAAATAAAGAAAAGAAAAAGAGAATGAAAGAAACAGAATGTTAAAACGAAAATGGGGAAGGAAAGGAGAAAGAAAGAAGAAAGGAAAAATTAAAGGTTTGAAGCTTGGAAGTTTAATAGGTAAGTCAATTTGGACCTTTTTACTTAATTTTGATATTTTAGAAGCTTTGGAATAAGGTTTTGATGAAATTAAATTGATATATTGAAAGTTATTAGATTTTTAAATATTGTTTATGTTGAATAAAATGATGAATTAGGGACTAAATTGATAGAAATTCAAGTTAGAAGTGAGATAAGGATTGAATTGTAAAGTAATTCATAAGTTTTGAATAGCAGGGACTAAATTGAAAGAATTTCGAAATTATGGTTTTATGCTAAAATTAGAGAGCTGAAATTAGTTTAAAGTGAAAATTGAATGAAAATATTGAGTTAAATGTGAAGAATAAAAGTTAGTCTCGGTTTGGGACTAAATTGGAATTTAGACAAAAGTTGAATAAAAATTAAAACATTCAATGTGAAAAATTGTACTATATTAATGATTATAAATTGTATTAATTTCGTAGCTAACGGGGTGCCGAAAAATCCTCGGTTAAGAAAGGAAAAGACGAGGTCAACGAGGGTTAGCTCGAAAATCACGGTTTGTGTTTCTATAATCTGAACTTAATATTTAATTGTTGAATTTATTATTTAATGTGTAGGTTGATGCATTGAAAAGTGAAATTTAATAGTTAATTATTATATTTTGATTAAATGTTATGGTAAGTAATTCAGGTAAGCATTATTGTGGTTTATGATTATTGAAATGAACCAAAACGTATATTGTATTGCAATTAAATTGCATGTCAATTGATATGGAAAAATGTATTAAATTGAATTGAAATTAAATTACAAATGAAATTGAAAATTTGAAAGTTCACTGAATACCCTATTAATTGTATTGGGCTAGTCGGATATACTTGGCATGCCATAGGATTGGAAGTGTTCAGGGATATTCCGACTGTATGTCGATGAGACACTATATGTGTCGACTCATCGTGGATCGCTCCGGATTCGTTCAAGAGGTACTCAGACTGATCGTGATGCTTACTATTACTATTACTGTTTTGGATTTGTTCCGATGAGGTACTTTGTGTACCGCTACTGTTACAGTTACTGTTATTGTTACCCTTATAGTGTATTCCGGCTTCGGCCGATGAAACACTGTATACTATCCCCGGTGTGTGGGTTGGATCCGTGTATCCGTCCAAGTCCGAGTCATGTTAATAGGACAAATAAAGGTACTAAAAAATTTACTGCTACTGAATATTTAACTGTTACTGAATAAATGAATAATTGATACTAAATAATAGTGATTAAATGATTGTTATTGAAAAATGCTGATTGTCATCAAATAATTGATTGCTACTGAGTAAAGGATTGCTACTGAACGAGTAATCGTTACTGGATAACTAATTGTTATTGAATGACTAAATGTTTCTGAAAGGAACTGATAAATTAATCGATACTAAAATATGTTTACTGATATTGAATAGTGAATAGAAACACAAGTAAGACATATGAATAGAGAATATTATTGTTGTGAATTAAATGGAAAAGCTAATCAAGTTATTAGATGATGAAATTTGAATGAGTTGTAAAGAAATTATCTATGAAATGAATAAATGAATATTTATGATTATTATAGGACAATAAGTGTATGCTATGTTTTAAATGTTCAGATTATAGAAATACTACTGAGTTCATACTCAGCGTACAGTTTGTTTCCGTGCACAGGTTAAGTTAAAGCTAGAATGTTGAATCAGCATCCCAGGCCGATCCCGAACACAATAAGGTAACACATGTTAATTTTTGATAATGGCATGTACCTAGGTCATTAAGTTAATGTTTGTAAATGGTAATGAAAAATATAAAGATGTTGAATTATGTATGAAACATGTAAATTTTGGTGACTAAACCTAAGAAAATTAATTAGGTTAGTATGATAATGTTTAGTTGATATAAATTGTGGTACCACTAAGGGTACATTGGATGTATGATTTATTGCTAAAATTGGATAGCATATAAAATGTGTTTGGACTGGTTGAATGGAGAAATTTTGAAATGCTTGTTGTTTGCAGTTTACAGGGTTGGTAAATTTGAAATACAACGCTCATTTTGAGTCCATGCGGTTTGTCACACGGGCGTGTGACCAGGGCGTACGAGACACACGACTTGCACATGGGCATATTGTTAGGTCGTGCGTCCCCTGCACTAAAATTGTTACAACCAGGTTAGCACACGGGCGTGTGCCTTGGTTGCCATGGCCGTGTCTTAAAGTCAGTTTAGTACACGGGCAGGCCACACGGATGTGTGTCGTGGCTGTGTTTAAAAGTCAGTGTTGCACACGAGCTGGGGACACAGGCGTGTCCAAAGCCACACGGGAATGTTAAATTAGCCACACGGGCGTGTGGTACTGCTCAAAAGAAGAAAATTTGAAATTACACGAAAAATTTTCTAAGCTCTCAATCAAGCCTCGATTTGTTTTATTTATATTTAATAAGTACTGTGGGTCCATCAAAGCTATGATTAGATATATCTAGTATTGCATTTATTTATTTTTTATTTGCAAATGCAGTGTAATGATCGGTAATGCTCTATAATCCTGTTCCAATAACGGGACAGGGTTAGGGGGTGTTACATACCATGAGATAAAATATAATCATATTGGGAGTACAGACTTATCCCAAAGAGATTAAGGATATCCTATGAAGGTAATGGACTTATGACAAGGTCATTAGATGAGCACTGATTGAGTAGTTTTCGTAATGGGATGTAATTAGGGAAAACCCGGTCATGATAATATAGTGGAATGTCTTCATGACTAAATGAGTTTATACTTAATAGGGAAAAAAGTTTGAACTTAATTATAAACCATTTGAGCCCTAAATATATATGTTCAATCTGTAACACCCCTAACCCGTATACAATGCCGGAAAAAGGTTATGGAGCATTACCAGACTTATAGCTCAATCAATCAAACATTTCATGTACATTTCTCATTCAAATCAAAAACCATTCATAATCAATCATATGGTCCCTAATACGAGACCTCAAGTCCCTAAATAGACATTAAAAGTGGTTTGAGAATAAACCGAGTACTCAAGAAATTTTTAGGAAAACATTGAAATTTTTCAAAGTGTAGGGGACACACGCCTGTGTGGCCAGGCCGTGTGGGTATTCGACTTGGGGACACACGGTCATGTCCCAGCCCATGTCCGTACCCATGTAACTCACTAACTTGGGTCACATGGCCAGACCACACGCCTTTGTGCTAGGCCATGTACCCTTCGAAATGGCCTCACACGCCCGTGTACCAGGACGTGTGCTAGGCCGTGTGAAAACTAGAGGCTATACTGACTTGTGCCACACGGCCAAGCCACACGCTTGTGTGCTAGGCCATGTGAAGCTACTAGCTTGCTTTCTATAGAAGTTATAGGGGACACACAACTATGTCACCTGGCCGTGTATCACACACGGCTGAAACACACACCCATGTCTCTGCCCGTGTGAACAAAAATAGACCATTTTTCCGAGCCATATTTCTCACCCAAATTGGTACCAACCTACACACATAAATTTGCATATAACCGTGACATATGTAGGCATTCAAAACCAACCAATATCAAACTTATAACATGTTATAACATCACATACAACCATGATATTTATAAACACCTCAGTTAACCATTTAAATGCATGCCAAATATGTCAACAAAATCTACCTAAATGGTTAAACACATATATGCAATCTTTGTGCCTAAAACTTAACATGTATGCCACTTATAATCTCAACCATTTGGGGTTTAGGATTTTAGGATTTAAGATTTTAGGGTTTAGGGTTTAGGTAAGCTCATAAGAGTTGGAATCGGTAACCCTAATGACATGTCATTTGTATCCTACGAATTCCTAAGGTTCAAACAGGATTCGGTATTCTTCGTACGTCATCGGTTATGCGATCGATAATTTTACATAATAATTAAACCATTCACATACATATTTTTCAAATTAAACATATAAATACGCAATTTAATTACACGAACTTACCTTAAACTCGTACGACGAGAAAACGATTGTTTAATCAACAACTTTGTCCTTTCCCCGATCTATTTTCGTACATTGCTTCCCTTGATCTATATAATCAAATTTAATCAATTTAAACCTTATTCTATTCAATTCAATCCAAAATTCATGCTATGGAAAATTTTCTATTTTTTCCCTATACTTTTGACTTCTTTACAATTTAGTCCCTAGACTCATAAAAATGAAATTCATGTAATTTCACCACATCTAAGCCTAGTCGAATATCTTATAAGTCTATAACAGCCCATACATTTCACAATTTCACATATTTAACACATAATTTTCATATTTCTCAATTTGATCCTTATTTGACAATTTCATTAAAAATCACTTAACAAAAGTTATTTAATTAACGACAAAGATTCATTTTCTTCCATTAAACTTCAAGAATTGTAACACCCCTTGTAACACCCCGTACCCGAGTCCGTTACCGGAGTCGAATACAAGGTGCACACAGACTTAACTTAATTGTTTTCACAGTCCATAAAAAAAAATTTCCAGACAAGCTGGTTACTGCATCACTGTCGCCTTAAAAATCATATCTGGAGTTTCAAAACTCGAAAATCAGTTTCATAATTTTTTCCTAAAACTAGACTCATATTTTCATCTACATATTTTTTTCTAGAATTTTTGGTCTAGCCAATTAGTACAGTTTATTAGTTAAAGTCTCCCATGTTACAGGGGTCGACTACACTGACCTTAATGCGTTACAACTTGAGTATCTCCCTGTGCAGGGATTCAATTCTGATGCCATTTATTTCTATAGAAACTAGACTCAAAGAGGAATCTATAAATATATGGTATGACTCCTAATTATCTCTGGTTAATTTATAATGAATTTCCAAAGTCGGAACAGGGAATCCAGAAACCGTTCTGGCCCTGTTTCACGAATACTTAAATATCTCTCAATCTACAACTCATATGACCGTTTCGTTTCTTTCATATGAAAGTAGATTCATCAAAGCTCATTTACATAATTTATTCACTATTTAATTCCACTCCTTCTATTTTTAGTGATTTTTCACATCCACACCACTGCTGCTATCAGCATCTATTACTAAAACAAACCATGCCTATTTCATGACTTTCCCTTAATTTAACTAATAATTCATCATGCATGTCCCAAATTATAACCATGATTTGTGTCCAAACATCACAAAACCAATTCCAATCGAACATTTACGCCATTTTCGCATGGCTAAAAGTTTACATACCAAATTTCAACAAAGCATAACAGCCTATACATGCCGAAATGTACTAGACCAACTACGAAGAAAATACCAAAAGTTGTTAGCCGGTGTGATGACTTCGATGACGGTCCCGAATACGCAAAAAGTCGAGTCCAAGAAACCTAAAATAGGTGACAAGCAAACACCGAATGAGTATATAACTCAGTAAGTCATAAGCAATGCACTACCAACCATTAATAGCATTATCGCAAGAGGAAACAAAATGGAACGAGGCTAATTACTCCATTCAAACCGAACTATACCATAGTTCCTTAGACCTTTCGATTCAATCTCATACCAAGTTACACATTCACATTCCATATACTAATCAATAGGATATTTGAAGCATTTTATACACCATTTTGTTTTCGTTACATTCATACATCTTCATGGCTTTTCACTTATTCCACGATAATTCTTATGTACGTGACTTCAATTTAAATTGTCACATAGGTTCAAACTTACCAAGCTCAACTCCAAATATAAACATAGCGCCTATTAGCCATGAACTCAAGGTACTTACCCGATCCGCTGTCCGTGATCGACTCAATAATGTCGCACACTCAGTGTCAATAGTGATTCAAAAGCATATAGTGAGTCCGCACACTTAGTGCTATATAATCAACTCGCACACTTAGTGCTATATGATCAAACTCGCACACTTAGTGCTGTACAAATTTTAAACCCGCACACTTAGTGTCATTCTCATGATCACAAATGTTTATACCCGCACACTTAGTGCCGAAATCAACAACTCAATACATCTCACCTCTTTTCTTTTCATTCAATACTTTCATCAAGACATACATACATGTATATAAATTTATCATTCCTTTCGGCATAATTACATAGACATTATGTCTATTTAAATCAATACAAAATATATGCTTAGTGACCTACCTTGTGTGGTGTAAAATAATTCCAAGTCGGCTACTCGATGACCTTCGATTTCCCCTTGTTGGACGCCTCTCCTTTAGGATCTTGAGCTTAAACAAATAAATTAACTCATTCAACCGCTTTGCTACACATATTGATATTCACAATTTAATGATTTTATGACATACGAACGGCATGGTAAAAATTTTTATCTTGCTACCTCATGCTCTTAGCTATTCGGCTCATAACCATATGCTATAGCCCTACTATCAATAATCCAATCACACATGCATATATATATATATGGCCAAATGTACAAAGCATAGACTCATCATCACCTATGCTCTTAATTTGATGGCCGAATATGCATACATGTATATACACTATTAATCAATCACTAACATTGCACTTCACCTTAATAGCTAGCTTAGCAAACCTCGATTTAACACATAGTTGTTCATAACACAACTTAAGCATACTCTCCATTCCATCAATTCCAAAACTTAATGTCTTACTCAAAAATGCTAAAAAGAAAATCCAAGAGTCATCAATCCACCATCACATGTATCATTAACATATTTAGCATGCAATGACATTAACACAAAATCTACCTTGGCCGAATATCATCCCCATGATATAGCAAAGTTTTGAACCATGGACTAATTAGAACTCAAGCTAGCAACTAAGAACATGCATGAATCTCATGGCACAACCTCAAACATACCTTAATCTAGACACAAGTATGGCCAAACCTCCTCCTAATCCTCTTCCAAACCAAGCATGAAGCAAGAACCCCTTCCTTCTTCCTTAGAATTTCAGCTCAAAGAAATGAAAAAAAAGATGAACAACAAATTTTTTTCTTCTCTTTTCTTCAACTCATGGCAAAGGGGGGGGGACACTCACCATTCTCTTTTTTTTTTTGTTCCCTTTCATTATTAAATTCCCATGCTCATTATTTTATTTTTTTCTTACATACACCATTGTCCCAACATGTTTTATGACATGTTTTTACCCATAATCCCTTGTCATAGCCGGCCACTAGCTATTAGGGGGGAAATTTGACATGCAAGTCCCCCCCTTTTGTTTACATGCACTATTAGGTCCTTATAGATTAGCCTATCACATTTCAAAAGTGTCACACAAGTCCTAATAACTGAATTCACATGCAATCGACTAAATCAAAGCTTGAAATTTTCACACATTCATAAATACATATTCTAGACAATAAATATTACGTTCAAACATTTCGGTGTCTCGGTTTAGCTGTCCCGAAACCACTTCCCGACTAGGGTCAATTTTGGGCTGTCACAACTCTCCCCCACTTAAGAAATTTTCGTCCCCGAAAATCTTACCGATAAATAGGTTTGGGTATCGCTCTTTCATAGAGTTCTCGGGTTCCCAAGTAGCTTCTTCCATCCCGTGTTTGAGCCATAACACTTTTACTAACGAAACCCTTTTGTTTCGCAACTCCTTCACTTCACGAGCTAGGATACGAATCGGTTCTTCTTCATAACTCATATCGGCTTGAATTTCAACCTCTGATGGACTAATTACGTGTGACGGATCAGATCTATAACGTCAAGCATCGAAACATGGAAGACGTTGTGAATCTTTTCAAGTTCGGGGCAAAATCAAACGATACGCGAATCGACCGACTCGTTCGGATATCTCATATGGCCCGATGAACCTCGGACTCAATTTGCCTTTACGGCCAAATCGAGTATCTTTTCCAAGGTGAAACTTTAAGAAACACTTTGTCTCCCACCGATACTCAATGTCTTTTCGTTTCAGATCCGCGTCGACTTCGGACGATCGGAGGCTATCTTGATTTTCACGGATTACCTTTACTTTCTGCTCAAAGATCTTTAATCAAATCCACCGAAAATTTTTCTTTCACGAGCTCGGTCCAATACAATGGTGTACGGCATTTACGCCTCGCATACAAGGCCTCGTAAGGCGCCATCTTAATACTTGATTGAAAACTATTGTTGTAAGCGAATTCAATCAAAGGTAAATACCGCTCCCATGAACCACTAAACTCGAGGATGCAACATCTCAACATATCCTCAAGTATCTCGAATTATCCGCCGGATTGACCATCGGTTTGGGGGTGAAAGGCGGTCTTGAAATGCAACTTGGTACCCAAAGCTTCTTGCAATTTCTTCCAAAATCGTTAGGTGAATCTCGGATCTCTATCCGACACGATAGAAATAGGTACCCCGTGTAATCTCACAATCTGAGAAACATACAATTCAGCTAATTTATCCATTGAAAAATCCGTACGCACGGGGATAAAGTGAGCCGACTTAGTCAATCTATCAACAACGACCCAAATCGCATCTTTCTTACTTGCCGACACTGGCAACCCAGATACAAAATCTATCGTTACTCGTTCCCATTTCCATTCAGGTATCATGATCGGTTGGAGTAGACCCGTAGGCACTTGATGTTCCGCCTTCACTTGCGACATATTAAACACTTCAAACAAAATCGAAATGTCTCGTTCATACCATACCACCAAAATCGACGTCTTAGGTCGTTGTACATTTTCGTACTCCGGGTGGATCGACATTCGGCTACAATGAGCTTCGTTCGAATTATCGAAATAAGTTCAATTTCTTGGAATACACAAACGATTTCGAACCTCAAACAATCGTCATCATCAACTTGAAATTCGATTCCACATTCGCACACATTCAGCCCGTCTTGCAACCAACTCATCGTCGACTTTTTGAGCTTCACGAATTTGATGAATCAATGATGGTTTGGCCTTTAATTCGCTACTAACACATTGTCGGGTAGAATAGACAAGTGTACATTCATCGTCAGAAAGCAAACAAAGTGATTTTCGCTTAAGGCATCCGCAACCACATTAGCCTTTCCGGTGATAATCAATGACAAGCTCATAATCTTTTAACAACTCGAGCCAACGTCTTTGTCGCAGATTTAAGTCTCTTTGAGTCATCAAATATTTGATAATTTTGTGATCCGAATACACATGGCACTTTTCACCAAATAAGTAATGTCGCCATATTTTCAAGGCGAATACGATGGCAGCTAATTCGAGATCATGGGTCGGATAATTTTTCTCATGTGGCTTTAATTGTCTCGACGCATAGGCCACAACTCGACCTTCTTGCATCAATACGCAACCCAACCCAAGTAGGAGGCGTCACTATAGATGACAAACTCTTTGCACGATTCGGCTGCACTAAAATTGAGCTTCGTCAAATAAGTTTTCAGTTGATCAAAACTTTTCGACATTTTTCCGTCCATTCAACTTAACATCTTTTTGAAGTAGCTTCGTCATGGGTGTGGCTATCATCGACCTTTCACAAACCGTCGGTAGTAACCGCAAGTCCCAAAAGCTTGAACCTCGTAATATTTCTGAGGCTTCCGTTAAGTATGGCTAAAATTTTGCTCGGCCGACTCGAATACCCGATACCGATACCACATGACCCAAGAAGCTAACCTCTCTAACCGTAACTCACACTTGCTTTAACTTAGCATATAACCGCTTATCCCGTAAAATTTGCAACACTAGTCTCGGTGTTCAACATGTTCGGTCTCATTTCTTGAATAGACCAAGATGTCATCAACGAACACAACTACGAACCGGTCCAAATCATCGCGAAGATCTGATTCATCAAATCCATAAATACCGTAGGGGCATTAGTGAGCCCGAACGGCATCACTAAGAACTCGTAGTGACCGTACCTCGTTCTGAAAGCAGTTTTGGGTACGTCCGAATCTCGAATCCGCAACTGATAATAACCCGATCTCAAATCTATCTTCGAAAACACTGAGGCTCCCTTTAGTTGATCAAACAAATCATCAATACGCGGTAACGGATATTTATTCTTTATCGTCACTTTGTTCACCGACGATAGTCAATACACAATCTCATAGTTCCGTCCTTCTTTTCACAAACAATACTGGTGCACCCAAGGTGAGAAACTTGGTCGAGCGAAACCTCTATCCGTCAATTCTTGCAATCGAGCTTTCAACTCCTTTAACTCGGTTGGTGCCATACGATCGGAGCTATCAAAATTGGCGTAGTCCCGTACAAGCTCAATACCAAACTCTATCTCCGAACAGTGGCAAACCCGGTAATTCTTTGGGAAAACGTCCGTATTCGCTAACCACCCAAGCGCATTCGGGTTTCTTTTCTAACTCTTTGTCACCAAGTACATACGCAAGGTACGCTTCGCACCCTTTCTTACATATTTCGAGCCAACATTGACGATATTACATTGGCAACCCTTTAAGTCCGTAGACTCAACTCGGATTATCTCGTTATTTGCGCACCTCAAATCAATGGTTTTTCTTTTGCAACTCACCATCTGCGTCATATACGGTTAACCGTCCATACCAAGAATAACATCGAATTCATCAAATGGTAAAAGCATCAAATCGGTAGGAAAGGATTCTCGGATCATCGAGGGCATCTCTTACACACTTTGTCAACAAGCGCATATTGACCCAAGGGATTTGACACTGAATTACGAACTCGAGAGACTCAATAGGCGAGTCTTCTTCGGATGCTAAAGTCTCACATACATAAGAATGAGTAGAGCGAGGTCGATTAATGCAATTACATTAGTATCAAAAGAGTAAAAGTACCAAGGATAACATCGGGAGGATGCTTCCTCTCGTGCACGGATGGCATATGCCCTAGCAGAGTACGGTCTTAGATCGAACAATAGTGTCAAGGCCCTCTCTCGACTACCACCCCTACCTCCCGAAATTCTCGGTGGTCTACCTCTAGTCATCATTCCACTAGGTCTTGCACCTTGCATCCTATTCTTCTCTTCAAGCTCCGTGCAATCTCTAATGAAGTGGTCCTTGAACCGCATCCGTAATGAGCCCTGTTAGTAGACTTACCCCAACATTCACCTATGTGTCTTCTTCCACATTGGGGGCATTCAGTTTTCTCTTGACGGTTATTGCCCACACTAGCTACCGAAGTAGCTCGAGTCCGTCGATGGTCGTGCTCTAATGGAAATTCCCGATCGTCCTCGATTTATTAGTGTCCTCCCCGAACTTCTTTACAGTAGAGAACGGAGCTTTACCCGTCGATCTCTTACGATAGTCTTTAGATTCAAATTCAGCCTTCTTCTTCTCCTTTCCAAGTTCTTCCGCCTTGCGTGCTCGTTCGACTAGTGTTACGAACTCCTTTATCTCCAAAATACCCACTAGTAGCTTTAAATCTTCATTCAATCCTTCTTCAAATCTTTTGCACATAGCAACCTCATCGCCACACACTCCCGAGCATACCGACCGAGTCTTACGAACTCATGTTCATATTCAGACATCTTGTCATACTGACCTAGCTTGAGTTCTAAGAATTCCTTACATTTTGATCGATGAACCGTTGACTAATATACTTCTTTCAAATTCGTTTGAAAGAAATCCCAAGTAACTCGTTCGTTTGGGACTATGGAAATCAAGGTCCTCTACCAATAGTAGGTCGAGTCCCGCAACAAGGATATAGCACACTTTAGACATTCATCGGTGTGCATGATAGTTCATCAAACACCGAATGGTGTTATCAAGCCAAAACTTCGGCCCTTTCGGCATCATCAAGAACTATGGCCTGAACTCCTCAGCCTGCGCTTCCTAATCAAGTCTACAGTGGCTTACTCAGCCTCACAAGGTCAAGAATCGATGGCATTACGGGCTCTTGGGGTGGATTATTCAAATTCGGAATTGTTGGACAGTAGGATTGGTTCGGGCATATTATGCGACCCACTCATTCATCATGGTAAAGAAGGCTTGTTTAGCCCCTCACCTTAATTATTCGCAGATGACCGAGGTTCAACAGTGGCGTCCCTTGTGCAGGAGCAGCCACTACACTTTCAACGTCATCCGCCAAGGTTCTCTACACCGGATCCATTTACTAATCAAAACAAAAATTTTAACCGTCAAGTCATCACACATTTAAACATTAACATTAAGGCATGTATAGCTAGACTCATACGTGCTATGGTAGTCCTAGAACCGACTAAACCATAGCTCGATACCAATAAAATTGTAACACCCATGCAGTTCAGTTCATCAAGTCGAATACAAGGTCCACACAGACTTAACTTAATTGTTTTCACAGTCCATAAAAAAAAAATTCCAGACAAGCTGGTTACTGCATCACTGTCACCTTAAAAATCATATCTGGAGTTTCGAAACTCGAAAATCAGTTTCGTAATTTTTCCCTAAAACTAGACTCATATTTCCATCTACAGATTTGTTTCTAGAATTTTTGGTCAAGCCAATTAGTATAGTTTATTAGTTAAAGTCTCCCATGTTACAGGGGTCGACTACATTGACCTTCGTGCGTTACAACTTGAATATCTCCCTGTGCAGGGCATCAATTCTGATTCCATTTATTTCTATAGAAACTAGACTCAAAGAGGAATCTATAAATATATGGTATTACTCCTAATTATCTCTGGTTAATTTATAATGAATTTCCAAAGTCGGAACAGGGAATCCAGAAACTGTTCTGGCCCTGTTTCACGAATACTTAAATATCTCTCAATATACAACTCATATGACCGTTTCGTTTCTTCCATATGAAAGTAGATTCATCAAGGCTCATTACATAATTTATTCACTATTTAATTCCACTCCTGCTATTTTTAGTGATTTTTCACATCCACACCACTGCTGCTGTCAGCATCTATTACTAAAACAAACCATGCCTATTTCATGACTTTCCCTTAATTTAACTAATAATTCATCATGCATGTCCCAAATTATAACCATGATTTGTGTCCAAAAATCACAAAACCAATTCCAATAGAACATTTACGCCATTTTCGCATGGCTAAAAGTTTACATACCAAATTTCAACAAAGCATAACAGCCTATACATGCCGAAATGTACTAGACCAACTACGAAGAAAATACCAAAAGTTGTTAGCCGGTGTGATGACTTCGATGACGGTCCCGAATACGCAAAAAGTCGAGTCCAAGAAACCTAAAATAGGTGACAAGCAAACACCGAATGAGTATATAACTCAGTAAGTCATAAGCAATGCACTACCAACCATTAATAGCATTATCGCAAGAGGAAACAAAATGGAACGAGGCTAATTACTCCATTCAAACTGAACTATAGCATAGTTCCTTAGACCTTTCGATTCAATCTCATACCAAGTTACACATTCACATTCCATATACTAATCAATAGGATATTTGAAGCATTTTTATACACCATTTTGTTTTCGTTACATTCATACATCTTCATGGCTTTTCACTTATTCCACGATAATTCTTATGTACGTGACTTCAATTTAAATTGTCACATAGGTTCGAAACTTACCAAGCTCAACTCCAAATATAAACATAGCGCCTATTAGCCATGAACTCAAGGTACTTACCCGATCCGCTGTCCGTGATCGACTCAATAATGTCGCACACTCAATGTCAATAGTGATTCAAAAGCATATAGTGAGTCCGCACACTTAGTGCTATATAATCAACTCGCACACTTAGTGCTATATGATCAAACTCGCACACTTAGTGCTGTACAAATTTTAAACCCGCACACCTAGTGTCATTCTCATGATCACAAATGTTTATACCCGCACACTTAGTGCCGAAATCAACAACTCAATACATCTCACCTCTTTTCTTTTCATTCAATACTTTCATCACCACATACATACATGTATATAAATTTATCATTCCTTTCGGCATAATTACATAGACATTATGTCTATTTAAATCAATACAAAATATATGCTTAGTGACCTACCTTGTGTGGTGTAAAATAATTCCAAGTCGGCTACTCGATGACCTTCGATTTCCCCTTGTTGGATGCCTCTCCTTTAGGATCTTGAGCTTAAACAAATAAATTAACTCATTCAACCGCTTTGCTACACATATTGATATTCACAATTTAATGATTTTATGACATACTGAACGGCATGGTAAAAATTTTTATCTTGCTACCTCATGCTCTTAGTTATTCTACTCATAACCATATGCTATAGCCCTACTATCAATAATCCAATCACACATGCATATATATATATATGGTCGAATGTACAAAGCATAGACTCATCATCACCTATGCTCTTAATTTGATGGCCGAATATGCATACATGTATATACACTATTAATCAATCACTAACATTGCACTTCACCTTAATAGCTAGCTTAGCAAACCTCGATTTAACACATAGTTGTTCATAACACAACTTAAGCATACTCTCCATTCCATCAATTCCAAAACTTAATGTCCTACTCAAAAATGCTAAAAAGAAAATCCAAGAGTCATCAATCCACCATCACATGTATCATTAACAAGCTTCATATTTAGCATGCAATGACATTAACACAAAATCTACCTTGGCGAATATCATCCCCATGATATAGCAAAGTTTTAAACCATGGACTAATTAGAACTCAAGCTAGCAACTAAGAACATGCATGAATCTCATGGCACAACCTCAAACATACCTTAATCTAGACACAAGTATGGCCAAACCTCCTCCTAATCCTCTTCCAAACCAAGCATGAAGCAAGAACCCTTCCTTCTTCCTTAGAATTTCAGCTCAAAGAAATGAAAAAAGATGAACAACAAATTTTTTCTTCTCTTTTCTTCAACTCACTGCAAGGGGGGACACTCACCATTCTCTTTTTTTTGTTCCTTTCATTATTAAATTCCCATGCTCATTATTTTATTTTTTCTTACATACACCATTGTCCCAACATGTTTTATGACATGTTTTTACCCATAATCCTTGTCATGGCGGCCACTAGCTATTAGGGGGAAATTTGACATGCAAGTCCCCCTTTGTTTACATGCACTATTAGGTCCTTATAGATTAGCCTATCACATTTCAAAAGTGTCACACAAGTCCTAATAACTGAATTCACATGCAATCGACTAAATCGAAGCTTGAAATTTTCACACATTCATAAATACATATTCTAGACAATAAATATTACGTTCAAACATTTCGGTGACTCGGTTTAGCTGTCCCGAAACCACTTCCCGACTAGGGTCAATTTTGGGCTGTCACACCCCTAAGCCGTGTACGTTGTCGGAACATGGTTCGGAGTATTACCGAAACTTTCAGAACATTTTCAAATAATTTACAACAATTACTATTCACTTTCTGATATTATTCGTAATGTCCTTCAAATGGACCCTCGAGGACAAATAAGCGCTTTAGAACAAATCAAGACTTAATCGGGATCTTTAAAAATTTTACGTGAAATTTCAAAATTTTTTCAAGGTGCAGGGCTCACACACCCTTATGGTCTAAGGGACACACCCGTGTGACCCTAGGACACACCCGTGCTACAAGCCATGTTCGACCCCATGTGACTCTCAGACTTGTGCCACATGGCCAGCCACACACCCGTCTGAGTAGGCCGTGTGATTAATTAAATTCTCTAAAATTTTGTGCAGGTTTCACACGAACAAGACACACGCCCGTGTCTCTGCCCATGTGCTCAATTCTGAGCATTTTGTTTTCTCAAATTTAAGATACAGGAGACACACAGCCTAATCATATACCCGTGTACTAGGCCGTGTGTCACACATGATCATGACACATGCCCATGTGTCTACCTGTGTGGACAAAATAAAGCCATTTTCTACCTTTATTTCTCACCTAAACTTTGCCAATGACCTACACCAAACTTTCATTCATATACCAACAAATTCAAGCATCATAACTAAGTTAATTCTATTCATCTAACGTGATATATTTTTATATGCATTCATGCTTTTAGTCTTACCTTTTATAAGCATACTAGTTTTCCCTTTCTCAATCAATCAACAATAAACACTTATGTTACACCATAAAATAAACTTAGTATATATTTACAAATACCAAAGCATAATCATCACTAGCCATTCCAATGGCTGGATTACATCAACCATTTACATTTTCATGTCAATATGGCCAATTTAATCTATACATGTCATTATAGCCATAATTGATTTACCATATGTATCGAAATAGCCCGATGGATAGTGTGAGTGATCTCCGCCAAGCTTTCAATCCAACAAGCTTTTGATTTACTATAAAATAGAGAAATAAAATTAAGTAAGCATAAAATGCTTAGTAAGTTCGTATAATATGGTACTTAACTTACCATCCATTCTATTTTGAGGTAACCATGCAAGGCATATTCAATCAATTTGACCTCAAGCCCTACACATATCCTGATTTCCCTTGTTAGTCATATATTCCATAATAACATCAAAACATATGTGGGCTCAACAACGATCAAGTTTCTAGGCACATATGCTTTCCACAACATGTATTCATTTAACATGTATAAATCATCTCTTTATATTACAAGTATAATTTCATATAATTCATCTCAAGTTCAGATTATTTCATACCAGAACTTTACTCATATAACTTGAAAAATCAATGTCACATGAGTAATAGTACACTCAAAGTGTACAAGTCTATAATCAAGGATGAACATATTCATCAAATAAATTCCACGTACAAATATCATAATCTCATGTTTTCATATATCGGTTGTCATGTATCCACATTTTCATGTATTTTAGACAAATACGTGTAATAACTCATTTCTTATTCACATCTTCTCATGTCAAGATTTTTACCCATTGAATTTTATTCAGAATATCGATGGATATACAAGTAGTACACTCAAGGTGTAAAAATCAGGATCCGTCAATTCATGTCCAATGGTACCCATAAGGTACTATCTCAGAGAGTACACTCTTGAGCCACACATGTATACAACAGGATTACCAGTCCAGGCTAAATCGTGACTCCAATATATATATATTTACTCAATAGAGCTTACTCAAGATTCCAATCCAGGCTAAATCCCTTTTATGACATATGCTCTAAAGAGCTTGATCTGGATTACCTAACTAGGCTAAATCCAATCCATAACATATGCACTTATTTCAAAATTACCGTCTGCAACAAATGCAGGACCTCATTCATTTCGAGAAGTCACATATCCATCGATTTTTCATTTATTCAAACGGGATTTAACATTTTTCAAACATTATCAAGCATGTGATTATTTCATACATCTATAACATTCATATAATTCAAATAAACATATTCCACATTCATTTCAAGCATATAAGTAACATTTTTATCATTTACCATTTATCGGGCATTATTATTGATCGGGCTTTGTCAGATACATTTTCAATGTCATATATATACAATATTTATACAATTCACAAACACAACATTTAATTCAAGCATATAAACATACACAATTTAGTTACACGAACTTACCTCGACAAATGTTCGTGTACGTAAAATCTACTAATCCAATATTTTCCTCTTTTCCTCGTTCTAACTCCTAATTTGCTCTATCCGGATCTATACGAGTAAATTTTACATCAATTTATCACATTTCATATTCAAGTGAACTCAATTTACATCCTAGGAAAAATTATCATTTTGCCCCTAACTTTTCCATAAATTCCCATTTCATCCATAAGCTCAAAAAATGAAATTTATGCAATTTACTCCCTATTCCAAGCCTAATCGAAATTTCACCTTAGAAATTATAGCACATATACTCTACAAAATTCAGAATTTTTCTTCAATTTTCCCAAATTTACATTTTAGTCCCTAAATCATATTTTCATCAAAAATCACTTTGTTAAAGTTGTTTATCTATCAACAACCTTTCATTTTCTACCATAAATTTCAAATTTTCAGCATATTCATCCATGACCTAGTTTCCATACTTTGATAACTTCTCAAATTGATCCCTCGAATAGATAGATTAAGCTATCCCAGTTTTAAAAATATCAAAATTACTAAAAACGGGATAAGAAAACTTACCCAATTTGACCAAGAAAGTTTCTTCTCTCTCTCCTAGGGTTTAAATGGAATATTTTGGGGAAGAAGATGATAAAAATGATTTTTATTTCTATTTAATTAATTTATCGTCTTTAATAATTTTGATTACCAATTTAGTCCTTAGCCTTTTTCTAATTTTCCATGGATGAATCATCCAAAAATATCTACTAACTTTTTATTAATGGTCTAATTACCATATAAGGACCTCAAGTTTTGAATTCCATAGCTATTTAATCCTTCTAGCTACTAGAATTCAACTTTTGCATTTTACACGATTTGGTCCTTCTCATAATTAAGCACATAATCGGTAAAATTTTCTTATCAGAATTTTCACATGACATTTCTAACATAATACAGACCATGTAATAAAATGAAAATAAAATTTATTTTTGGCTCGAATTTGTGGTCCCGAGACCACTATTTCGATTTTACTAAAAATGGGCTGTTACAAGAGTAACAAAAATGATCTCATGGAAAAACCCTAGACTTTCAACCATTTTGAAAATAGTCCCCTAATTAGCTAGATTGGACAAGATAATACTTACATGCAAAATACTTTCTTTGCAAAGTTTTCAAGCTTTTCCAATGGTGTTTCATGTTGTAATGAAGATGATAGCCAATTTGTTTTATTTTATTTTTATCTTTAATTGGCTAATTACCAAATCACCCTTACCTAACTTTAAATATTTCAAAATTACCAATTCATGCACATTGTGACAGCCCAAAATTGACCCTAGTCGGAAGGTGGTCTCGGGACCACAAAACCGAGGCATAAAAATAATTAAAAATTTATTTTGATGCCTATAATATGTGTGTGCTCATGTATGACATTTTATGATGATTGATTTAGTGTTATAAGGGTGAATTCCACAAGAAAGGACTTAGTAATGAACTTTGAAAGTATGATAGGAAATGTGTGATGACTAATTAAAGCATGCATGCAAAATAATGGACTTGCATGTCAAATTCCCCTTTATAGGTGGTGGCCGCCATGACAAGGAGGATGGGCTAAACATGTCATGAAACATGTTTTGTTGGTGCATTAGGGTGAAATAATAAACAAAGGTGTATGGGTGATAAAAAATGAAAAAAAAATGTGTGTGAGTGTGGTAACCCCCCAATTGCCGTGAGTTGTAGAGAAGGAAAGAAAAAATTTTGTTCATCCTTTCTTTGAGCCAAAACTAAGGAAGAAGGAGGATTTTTGCTTCATGCTTGGTTTGGAAGAGATCTAGAAGGAGATTTGGCTAAGTTTGCATCAAGATTAAGGTATGTATGAGGTTGTGTTAGGAGTTTCATGCATGTTTTGGTTGCTAACTTGATGTGCATGTTAGCCATGGCTCAAATCTTTGTTATGCCATGGAAATGGTATTTGGCCAAAGTTGTTATGGTGATAAAGCCATTGCATGCTAAGTGTGAAGCTTGATGATGATGCATGCAATGATGGATTGTCTACTCTTGAGTAAGATTTTGAGTTTTCTTTTGTGTTTAACCATGATTGAAGTTGAATGGAGCATGATTTTCATATTCGCCATGATGCATCCTTGAACATGGTTCATGCCTCTTGCATGTTAGTTAAAATTTGTATTTTGGATGGCTATGGACATCTTGAAATTGACCATGCTCATATTGTATATATATGTTTACACATGATGTTTTGGCTATGAAGTAAGTGATGAATATATTGGTTTAAAGAAGAAGATGTGGAAGAATGCTTGTGAAATTGCAAGCACAATTCGCCTAGCACACATATAAGTGCTTGATGCTATATTATAAGTTTTGGGCCACAATGTGCAAAGCATTAACTAGTAAATGCATGCTGTTTTTGTGAGGTATTAAGTGCAAAATTGGCCTCAACATGTACATGAATATTCGGCCTTGGGTAGCCTATTGAAGGCCTTAGCCTTTCCTTGATGCTCAAATAAATTGTATTGAATTGCTTCATGTAGTATAAAATGTGCATGACCATTGTGTATTCAAGCTAAAGAGTGGCCATATGACCATTTAAATTCCTTGTCATATTCGCCATAAGCTAGCACAATGAGGTTTTGATAAATTGAATTTGTTTGAATTAGCTCAAGAGCTAAGAGGGCCACAATTGGACAAGGGAAGGAAAAAGTAATCGAATAGCCGTAAAGCCATTCGACAACATCCGAGGTAAGTCCTCAAGAAGTGACCTTACTTGAATTATGTGGAATGAAATATGGATGTATTGATTATTGATTTATGTGTGTATGAGTATTGAATGATACCGGGCTAAGTCCGAAGGCGATTATGTTAGTGATTATAATTGTGTTTGAGCCTTAGTAACGAAAATAAATATGTATGTCCAATGATTATTGATGTATGTGTGCATGAGAAATTGAATGATATCCGGGCTAAGCCCCGAAGACAATTATGCTGGAAATTATAACCGGTTAAGACCGAAGGCAATTGTGCTAGTGGCTACATCCGGCTAAGACCAAGGCATTCGTGCGAGTCATTCTATCCGGGCTAAGACCAAGGCATTTGTGCAAATCGTGATATCCGGGTTAAGTCCGTAGGCCTTGGTGCGGGTTACCATAACCGGGCTATGTCCCAAGGCGATTGATCGAGTAGCGACATCCGGTTAAACTCGAAGGTATGTGATTTGAAAATTATAAGCTTGCTGGAAAATTTCAGCTAATGCACTTGTGAAATTTCCCAATGACAAGGTAAGTGCGGTGTGTGCTTTGCGCGCTAGGAGTAAGAGCGTGTGAATATCCGCTCCTATGATGGAACGAGTTATCGGCCTTAATGAAGCCGTTATTTGTGTATGAACATAAGAGTTGGGATGGTGAAGTAAGTATGATTATGTGAATGTGCATTAATGAAATGATGCATTTAACTATGTGAATGTATTGCTGTAATTAGAGTTGATTATATTCCTTGAGACTTACTAAGCATAAAAATGCTTACTCATTGCTTTGGCTCTCGGTTTTCTAGATTTCGCTCGACAAAGAATCGGATTCGGGATCGTTGAAGTCGAATTCATCCACACTATTAAGCCCCATTTGGTATAAATTCTTGGTTGAACTTGAAATGGCATGTATAAGACTACCCCATGTTGGTTAAATATGTTGTGATGTATATATGTACGGCCATGCTAAAATGGCTCGAAAAAGGAAGCATGAACTTAGACAAATTGTGGTTTGTATGTATATATTTGGTGTCATGATGTGGCTATGGCTTGGAAATGGGAATGTTGGTCATATGATCAGCCATTGGCATGGTTAAAATGATCATATATGAAGCTAGGTATGGCAAGACTAGTTGGTTCATGGAGACTACCAAATAGGTAAGACCTACCTTAAAACAGATGCTGCCAGCTGCAGTGACGTGAATGTGAAAATCACCAAAATTCGTAGGAATGGAATTAAATAGTGAATAAGCTATGTAAATGAACCTTGATGAGTATATTTTCATATGGAAGAAACGAAATGGTCATAGGAGTTACATGTTAAGAGATATTAAAGCTATTGTGAGACAGGGCCAGAATGGTTTCTGGGTTCCCTGTCGCAACTTTAAAAATTCACTATAAATTATCCAAAAGAATTAGGAGACATACCTTATATTTACAGATTCAATTTTGAGTCTAGTTTCATTAGAAACAAACGGCACCAGCATTAAAGCCCTGTACAGAGAGATATTCAAGTTATACCACGCGAAGGTCAGAGCAGTCGATCCCTGTAACATGGGTGACTTTAACTAATAAACTGTACCAATTGGCCCGACCAAAATTCTAGAAATAAATCCATGGATGGATATATGAGTCTAAATTCAGGAAAATTTACGAAACCAGTTTCCGAGTTTTGAAACTCGAGATATGATTTTTAAGGCGACAGTGATGCAGTTTTCCAGCCTGACTGGAAATGTCAAATGGATGGGCAAAACAAGTGAACTTGGCTTGTTAACCCCTCGTGTCCGACACCGGCGATGGTCTCGGGTTCGGGGTGTTACACACATCCACTAACTCATTTAATGGTCTAATTACCATATAAGGACCTCCACTTTAGAGTTATAAAGCTGTTTAACACCTTTAGCTATTAGAACACAACTTTTACACTTTACGCGATTTAGTCCTTTTTCAGAAATTGAGCATACAAACGGTAAAATTTCTTAACGATATTTTTATACTATAACACTATCATGTTGTAGATATTAAAATAATATCAAAATAAGTTATTTGACTTCGAATTTGTGGTTCCAAAACCACTTTCTGATTTTACTAAAAACGGGTTGTTATAACTCTCCCCCTTAACAATTTTCGTCCCCAAAAATCTTACTAGAAAATAGGTTACGGTATTGTTTTCCCATAATTTCCTCAGGTTCTCAAGTAGCCTCCTCAATCCCATGACGTTTCCAAAAAACCTTTACTAAGGCTATACTTTTGTTTCTCAACTCTTTAATCTCTCGAGCTAAGATTTTGATCGGTTCTTCGTTATATGACATGTTGGGCTAAATCTCAATCTCTATCGAAGAAATTATATGTGAAGGGTTCAATCGGTACTATTGTAACATAGATACATGAAACACATTATGAATCTTTTCTAGTTCTGACAGTAATTCAAGTCGATAAGCCACTAGCCCAATTCTCTTGATAATCTCGTATGGTCCGATAAATTGCGGACTCAACTTTCCTTTGCGACCAAATTGGAGAATTTTTTTTCCAAGGCGATACTTTTAGAAACACTTTATCACCGACCTAAAATTCAATATCCTTATGTTTCAAATCCGCATACGATTTCTGTCTATCTGAAGTTGTTTTCAAACTGTCACGTATCACTTTCACTTTCTCTTCAGTCTCTCTCATCAAATCAACCCCGTGTATCTTTTTCTCATTAAGCTCGGTCTAGTACAACAGAGTTCAACATTTATGACCATATAAAGCTTCATACGGTACCATATTTATGCTTGACTGAAAACTATTATTATATGCAAATTCAACCAACGGTAAATATTTTTCCTAGTTGCCTTCGAACTCTCATACACAGCAATGCAACATATCTTTGAGAATCTCAATCACTCTCTCAGATTGACCATCGGTTTGAGGGTGAAATGCGGTGCTAAAATGCAACCGCATACCCAAAGCTTCTTGTAACTTTTCCCAAAATCGTGATGTAAACTGCGGATCTCTATCCAAAATAATGGAGAATGGCACTCCGTGTAATCTGACGATCTCAGAAATATACAACTCAACTAATCTGTCAAGTGAGAAGCCTATACGTACCAGAATAAAATGTGTACATTTTATCAAATGATCAACAATAACCCAGATAGCATCTTTTTTTTGGGGATTGGGGTAATCCTAATACAAAATCCATCGTAAGTCTATCCCATTTCCACTCTGATATCATCACTAATTGTAACAGTCCTGTAGGTTCTTGATGTTTGGCTTTAACCTGTTGACAAATCAAACATCTGGACACAAAGTCAAAAATGTCGCATTTCATACTCGACCACCAGTACATTTTATTACTCCCTAAATGAACAGACAAGCTCCTCTGTGAGCTTCGTGCAAAATTTTTTGTATAAGTTCTATATTATTCGACACACAGACTCTACCTTGGAACAATAAACAACCACCGGGTCTAACCTGAAACTTTGAATCAGAAGTTGACTCACACTGTACTCTTTTAGCTTGCAAAACATTATCACATTTTTGAGCTTCGCAGATTTGCTGAAGAAATAACGGTTTAGCTTTTAAC